>NW_020270600.1:1632037-1719231 GCF_002803265.2 Melanaphis sacchari
TGTGTGTGTGTGTGTGTGTGTGTGTGTGTGTGTGTGTGTGTGTGTGTGTGTGTGTATAATTTCTAAGTTTATGTCTTTAAACGATGACAACGTAAAACTCTAACATTTGTTATTGTCTCCATTTTTTATTCACTCATTAGTCTTAATATCATTATACTGAAACCTTACATTGTAGAATTTCTTATTTCATAGACCAATTGCTTAAAATTGGTATAAGTATGATCTATTATATACAATTAACTATAATGAAGTGTTAAGAAGATGTATTGTTTTCGTTTTACAAACGTATACCTATAACATTCCGAATTTTTGTTCAGTAGAATCAATTTTGTATGTTAAGCTTAAAATTTAGAATGAAATAACCTATTATCAAACTTAAACGTAAGCGCATTATCTGTGTTTTCTTGTCTTTTTAATTTTTAAGCAAATTATTATGAGTATATATGAGTATGTAAAATATTAATATTTAAAAATATTAATTATTTTATTAAAAATTTAAGCATGGTAAAAAATTAATAAAAAACACAGATAATGTTTTCACCTTTAAGTTTTGATAGTAGGTCTTTTCACTCTAATATTTAAACTTAACACAACATTTATTATACTGAACGATAATTTGCCATGTTTTAAGACACGTAGACAACAAATACGGGCGTGATATCCTCTTAAGAGTATCTAACCTCTTAAAGTAGGTATACCTATATCATTAATATTTTTTAAAAGTTATAAAACATAACGTATATAATTCAAATTTATTTATAAATTAATTGAAGTTAATGATAAATTATAGTATAATATACCTAAAGATAAAAAAAATGATTGAGTATAATATATATTTTATTACTACTATTGTATCATAATAAATTATTTACATAAAAAAATGTCAGCACATTTACTTTAAATTCGACTGCAGTGTTCTTATTAAGTATATGTTATATGTGACTATATTATAATTGTGATTTATATCTAAGTTAGTTGTATCACATCTGTGATTTATAAGCGCATTTACAAACTCGTAAACAAATATAAAGCGCAGCAATTTTTCTCTCGCAAATATGGGTTTTTTGTCGTTTTTCTCATTGGCATATATAGGAACAACGCTCTATTATGATGGTATCTATAACGCGCATTATGACGTTAAATCATTTTATCTGTCACCTGAAGTAGGCATACTCAATAATACGATTTCATTATCTTCGTTTATATATTGCATGTACCTATTATGTTTGTATTCGTAAATTAGTTCTGCGGCGTAATAATAATAACAACTACAACAACAATAATGCAATCTAAATAATTACGTTGAGCGACAAAATGTCGAGTTATTTTAGTTTTTTACGAATGAGTGCCAAAAAAAAAAAAAAAAACGTTGAACGTGTGATGGGAAAACAATCAACATCACGCATAAACGTGAAACTACACTGCGTAGCCAAGTTAGGTTATAGCTATTACCGATATACCCGCAGCAAACAGTACATTATTTTTATTAGTTTATACTATTTACTGAGTGTTTTTCGATTCACTATTCGCTTATATTTTCAGACAAGTTTTGTGAATTTTATTAAACGTTTCACTGTATATGTTTAAAAAAAAAAAAATACTTAAATTCCATTATATAAATGAATTTTTTTTTATTTTTTCTATTGTTTATTGGTTAGACTTAAATATTACTTTTGCTAAACACAAGAAAGATTATTTAAAATATTTATAAAAATATTTTAAATAATTTATGAGCATCTTTTATACTATTGTTCCTTCCTATTAATTGTTTATATGTTATTCGTATGGCTACAGGATATTTTTCCGATTATCGTGATGCATAATAATTTAAACCTGCAGAGACGAATAATATTGCATGCACGGAGTATGTTTCTGTATATTTTATGTATAGTATATTATATAAGGGAAAGTTATGGTTGTAGTTAAATTTGCAACATCGTAGAATGAAACTATATTATAAAAATATTGAGAGTTTTAAAAGGTCTTTGCAAAATAAATTACGATATTCAATCGTACAAGATATATGATTAGTATATAGTTATACCTACAAGGATTCTCATCTGCAGTCAAAACCTAGGAAGTTGATAATCATAAAATAATAAAAAAAAAGAACCAATTAAATTATTTTTATAAATGATGAAACATATATAAATTTTATATATATTCAAAAATAATATTCTAAAACAAAAACTATAAATTGCGTTTTTGCAAACCAAATATTTCAACAAATTTGGTTTTGTAATGACATTTTTCTATATGAACACTAAAAATACATCGTGTCTATCCAACGTATATATTTTTCCTTATTGTTTTTAATCTAAGTCTTTACAATTCTCAGTAGATACTAAATAAATTATCTAACACGCATTTTGTAGGCCGAATCGTTGAACAAATGATTAGACATTTTTTTCCTTTTGGAAAAAAATCACATAGATGTTTTAATAGATGAGATATATTTATATTTTCAAGCTTTTTTGATCATATTGAATTAATAATATATAAACATGTAGTACTTTAACTATAAAGAAATTAATTTATTATTCGTAACTAAAAAAATGACAATAACTTTTCTAATTTTTTTTTAACAATGGACGCCCTTGTGCCCTATAATATTATAATATACATATAGTATGTATTGGATCTATTATGTGTGTAAATAGAAAGGGAACTTTTAGAGAAATAGTCTTCCCCAATTATTAAGTTCTCATCTAATATTATATATGTGTGTGTGCTATATTCTTAATTTTTTTTTTTTGCAATCTAGAAAATAAATCCAATTGCCTTGTTGTTTTTTATTTTTAAAATTTCTATACATAATGAGAGAGATTATATTATAATATTATAGACCTGCAAAAAATATATAAAATTAATATGCACCAAAAAATGACGCCATATTTTAAATACCTACTAATAGTTATGTTTAGATATACTATATATCATATTATTATACATAAAATAAAGTTAATTTTGAATATGAATGAAGTGAAGGGGGTGAATGTTATTATTTTCGTTTATATTGCGATGGAGACTCAAACACTCGATACAGCGCCTGAGAGTCTGGAAATTTGAGATATATTTACGTTATATTAATACGTATATAATATGTCGGAAATTATAACGTCGCTTTAAAATAACGCATATTTTTATCATCCTTTATGCACGCACTATAAAATAACATAACGTAATGAGTAGTGTAAACTTATGTGTGTGTGTGTGAGTGTGTACATCGCACGGAGAATCGGCGGCGGTAATAGTAAATAATATAAAAGAGACGAGAGCGGCGAATAAAAAACGTTGGTCGTGTCGTCGCGCGCGTTATATCCTTCGTCGTCGTCGTCGTCGTCGTCGTCATCGTCACACTATTATTATTATTATTATTATTATTATCTGTCCCGCCGTACATTCCGCTTCGGCGGCCGGATTCACGGGCGTTTTTCACGGCCGCCAAACAAGCGGCGTGTTACGGTTTTTTTTTCACTCGGCGTGACGGCGGCAGTGGCTAACGTATACTACAAAATTGTATGTACATAAAAGTATATATATATATTTATTGTATTATATATAATATATATATATATATATATATATATATATATAGGCGAGTATGAGTTCGCCCGACGACGACTCGCACGCGCATTTGGCACCGCACACACAATGGGCGGCCGATTTTCCGTACCCGTCACATGGTGACGTACGTACATCACAACAATCGAGGTGCGCGACGGTTGATCGATCACCGTTGATCCCGCGCGGTCGGGATGGCTATTGGTGGAGGGGATAGGTCGGAGGAAGGGTGTAGTATGATTGGTGATCGTATAATACCGCTGTGGCTGCCAGCGTAACCATAATATAATTTATCTATAAATGAGTATACCCTCGGTCGGAAATAATACACCTGAGCATCTGTATAATGTATATAATAGGTATACGTTTAGATTATCGGCCTAATATACGAAGAGGAGAGTCTTCCGCGCGGCGAAGGCGCAAGTCACGTTTTTGTGTGACGTCGTCGGTACCGACATGCGGTCTGAAACGTGTCTTGGTGATGTATTCTCTTGAGCGTAGAAAAGTTTTTGAAAGCTCAGTTTGAGTGCGTCTCTATAGCATAATACGACTATTATTCGTCGTCTGCTACGATTGCGATGAATATACGGTCAATGAGTGTAATTCGTTCGTATGCAAGTAAGCCGCCGTTTGTATAAGCAAACGACGCTCCGGTGCTTGTCTAGTGATTTTTCAATTTTTTTATTTTTTTTTTTTTTGTACCCTGTAAAAAGTTTAAAGTCGAAAGGTTTGTTAGAGTGCCTATAGTTGCATGCGTCTGTCGTCTCCGGTGAAAATCGACGTGTAGCGCGATACACGCACACTATTGGCACCGCGCGACACGACACAATGGGCGACCGATTTTCCGGCCCGTCACACGAAGGTGACGTATATACGTAGGTACATCACAACAATCGCGGCGCGTTCGACGGTTGATCGATCACCGCGGATCCCGCGATCAGGATGGCGGTTGTTGGTCGTGGATAGATGGGAGAAGAGGGGGTTGGACGGCTCGTCAGAGGGGGTGTGGGTGGTGATCGTAAACGTTTATAATATTATATATTATTATTATTACAATAATATTATTATCGTACGCGGCCGATTATCGACGACCGGGCGGGTGACCGATTGGTGGGAGGGGTGGCACAGCGCGCGATCGTTCGTCGTCTGTCCAAATATTTTCACAACGCTCCGTCGATTTCTATATATAATATTTATATTATAACGCTTGGCGGCCATATACACGTCATGCGGCACCTATTTATATTTTATACCTATACTGCAGTATAACGATATGATGTACGACGCATATCATCTATGCGCACCATTGTGTACAGTAACGTTATTAAGGTTCCCGCGGGCGGCTGCGGCACACGCGGCGATTGTCATGCCGCCGCCCGGCCGAGGCGACTGCGACGGCGGCGACGACGACGACTCCCATGGGGAAAACCGCGCCGCGCGTACGTTGCTACAATAATGTATCGCGTATTGTGTGCGCGCGCGTATCCGTTTACGAAATGGGAAAAACGGTTTTTTCTGTGTGTGTGTGTGTGTGTGTGTGTGCGCGGACTCGATTGTGCTGCGTGTTATGTTATATTAGGTACAATAATATAGGTATAGGTATAGTGTTGTTTACGGGTGATGGTTTTTTATTATTATTATTATTGTTGTTGTAGTACAGCACCTACGTATATTATATTATAATGTATACCTATATGAAAAAAGAAGTTAGACGTACGAAAAAAAAAAACAAATTTAAATAAAAGAAGAAATAATAAAATATCACCTCGGAGATAAGCAAAACGAAACGGGTCGGTAAAAAAATCGTTAAAAGAAAAATAAACCCGTCTGCCTATGCCGATTGTTAACGGTGCAACGATCGTATACTTACTATTATTTTTTTTTTCTGCACAAAACCAATACTTTCACACGGTACACATGACGCATATTAAATATTGTATTCTACCTGCTGTAGTGTGGCGTATCTTTACACACAAAGTGTACACTAGTATTTTAATTGTGTGTATGTGTGTGTATTCTCGTCTGCGTTCGGTATTTTGTGTCTAATCATCTAGAAAAGAAACGGGTGCACGATTGATATATACATGACGCGAAAATGTGACTGGATCCCATATCGAAGACACCTGTACAATATGATATTATGTGCTAAGAATCTGATCGCGAATACGAAATTTTTTGAACATCTGCACCGTTATGTCGTGCATATATAGCGTCGGTATGTAAGTTTAAGTATGTAGGTATTTTTTGGTGTGTTATAATATGTACAGTTTAGACGTAGTGGTACATACTGTAATATGGTGGGTATTATAATAATAAATAATAAATAGCATATTATTTTTCTACCACTTTTCTATGGTTCCGAAATATAAACTATTATTGACTTATAAACTTTTAATGACTTTCATGAAAGGAGAAGTAGCTATTAATAATAAGCTTAAAGTATGACTGGTACATCTCAAATGGTGGGGCAGCAACTTGATCTGTTACTAGTACAATACAGTATAATATGATATACAGTAAAACCTGTCCTGTGCGGAATTGCACGGGACTGATAAATATTTCCGTTTAAAGCAGGTTTTCATGTAACTGAATAAAAAGGAAAATTCTGTACTATAGATTTACAATATTCTGCATGATTAAGATTTAAGGTTATAACATTTTTCGGCCAATAATAAAAATAAAAATGTTGAAAGTTATTTAATGTCAAAAGCTACAACTAATTTTAATTTTTAGTAAATAATTACATAATATGTATTATTAATTAGATATTTCAAAATAATGATAAATTTCAATTCCAAAATTTAAAGAACATAATATTTAGTAGGAATTAATCAAATAATAATATAATAAAATAAAGTAAGCAGATTTAAATACAATTAAAAATTCTAAAACTCGTGTAAAGTTTTGTCCAGATTTTTCTTTAACGATTAATAAATTTCTTCTATAACTTTTATTTTTGCATTTAAACTTAAACAAATCATTGATAACACTGTGAGAACATATTAGTAAGACGAGACAAAAGACAGATAAACTACGACTATACAGTATGACATCGAAAAAGATAGCTTATAATTTGTAATAAGAGTCATTTGTGATTAAACGAAAGGTTAATGGTTGGTTATAATATACTTTAATTTTATTTAACTGGATTTTTTTTTCTTAGAACCCTGTTATTTAGATTCTTTAAATAGTTTAAATGTGTGTATGTATAAAGATACACTTATACATTTATACGTCTTTATACACTATATATAATCCATACGATATCATATAATGTTGTACAGTGTTAACATACACAAATTACACATGTTACATATATATACACACATCCGATAAGCCATCATAACTGTTGTTGATTGGAAACTAATGTGTTTCTTAATTTTTGTCTATTCATGGTGTATTGATGTCGCTACGTTTTATACTGTATAATGATTTTTATCTTCAATTGTTTCCCGGAGCTTTGCATTCATCGATGTGTATAACTACTCCATTCAATAGTATTCGGTTTGCCTAATCGGAACATTTTCCGGTCTTATGGTTATGTTCAAATTGTATGTACAATAATATTTTAATTAACAATCGCAATTCGCAGTGTTTATAGGTATGTATAGGTAATTATATATTTATAGGTAATTGCATTGTGGCTATATTGATTGCTGTATACAATAATGACATTATTTCACTTTATTATATTTAATGGAATGTTTCTTTATAATTACTTATTCTTATACTTCTTTATAGGATTTTATTCATTATAATATATGTAAAATAATGTATTCTATTGTATTAGACTATATTATTGCTGATCTTGTACGACGTTGCTCGTAACAAATTAAATTATGTCATTGCAGTGGAGGATTTACCCTGTTTTAAATTCGGTTAAGTGTAAAAGTGTTAATTATACATACTTTTAACTGTTTAATTTGGGTACTTTTGATAAAATATAAAGTACAAGTCTGAAATGATATCCAATCGTCACGAAAGCCTTAACCTAGATATACTATTCCTCTCAAAACCTGTAGTATACTAAGGATTTTTGTGCTTTAATATTAATACTTTCCATTCTTAAAAATTTTATTATTTTGATTTTAAAATTAGTCTTTGTTTCTAAAATATTATGCTATGTAACTTAATAATTTCAATAAAGACAAATAATTATTCCATTTTATTATGTAGGAACACAATCACAGCTCGGATATAGTGTATAAATAAAAATATAACAATTTTCTAACGCAAAAATGTGTAATTACAGAAAAGTAACATGTCATGTATAGCGATAAGTCGTTCTAAAATATATATATACATCTACATGGTACTTATACCTATATGATGAATATGTCAATAACAAACATAGGTGAATGATGCATATCTATTTTAGTAATTTCTTAATAGATAAAGGGCATGCTATTATATAGTAGATGTATTACTCTGTCATTATATGTCATATAATAGATCCGTGTTCAGAATTTTCTTGTTATTCACCATTTAAAAAAAAATAAAACTACTCAATTTATCGTTAATAATCACATTTAATAACTACCTAACCACAAATGGGGAAGTAGTGGAGTATATTTAATTATTATGATTATGGGTTAACTAAACGGACAACGGTTAATCCGCGGAGCACGGTTACAATGTTCTACTGTACATACTCGTAATATATTATATACCAAACTCGTTTTGCTAAAGTATCGAATGTCAAGTGACAAAACGAAAACGGTACGATTGAGAATTGGATGGATTACGAAGTGAATGCAGAGAAAACGGTCAGCAACCACTTTTTTCATTTTTGATCGTACAATATTAATTTTTGTAATTATTACTTCTTGTGAGCAAAATAAAGTATAAACCATAAATATGGACTAAAATTACGTCGATTGCAGTATGCATTTGGTAATCTTGGTACAAATAGTATATACTAATCTATAACCTTATCTACGATATACATAATCGCAAAACAAATAATCATGCAGATATTTTCCATCGATTGGCAGTCAGTTTTAAAAATAAAAAGTGTTCGTCCTGCCGTTCGGTTCTTGATTAAATCTTTTTTTATAGGGTTGTCATTCGCGAGTGAGTATCATTTAATGTGTGATAGGTATAGTGTCTATACTTTAGTACTGAAGATGCAGTTTAAGTGTGATAAATTTTGTAATTATAGTTGTACGTTATATTTGTGAGCTTTTATCATTACTGTGGTTCGAAGAAGTACGTCATCCGAGGGCGGCACGTTCAAGGCGAGATGCACTTTAGTCATTTATGTTTATATTATCCACAGGTGCCTTGTAAGGATAGACAGTTATTCATGTACGCTTCAACGACCATTATTGGCGTAATGGCGTGAATGATTAAAAAATTTTTTTTTACAGTTTCTATTTTTATTACATCTATATATAATGTCGTGGGTTTAATGCGTGCGATTTCCAAAGTAGCGCGGTGGCATTAAAATATTATTTCGTTTTCAATCAGTCGTGTGACAAAAAACAATATAATATTTCCAGTTTAGTTTCGATTAACAGTTTCATTTTTCCGGTCGGGTTAACAAAACTTATGCAGTGGTACTGTGGTATAGGTAGATACATACAATATTAGGAGAAAAAGTCTGATGACAAGAAAGACAATTTTAACAATTATACAAAATTCGAACAAACGAAAATATTAAAATTTTTAAAAATGCCAAAGTTTATCTGTGCCAAGTATTACCGTAACAAGAATTTGTATAAAAATCAACACTTTTTGATGAATAATTATTTTGGCTTTGTATTATGGTTTGCGTTGTATTATACTAATGCAAGGTTTTTTGATAGAAATTTTCAGAACGTTCTGAATGTATTTTATAATTGTATGTTAAAATAGTAAAAAAAATATAAAGGCGTATCTATTTTTGACCTTTCTTTATTACAAATAATTACATAGACAATTTATAGTAAAAAAATATTTATTTTATAATTTTTATCTATCTGTTCATAAATTTTTTAGTAGACTTATTTTTTGCATTTACCGTACATAATTACCTTCTTACTATCTCGCGGTATCAGTTGTTGAATATCGTATATATTGTAATAACATTAACGCTTTTCGTGACATGGCCCGAAAATTTCAAACGATAAGTTTATGTGATGGTCGTTAATATATGATATGTGCAATATAAATGGTCTTTCAATACTGGATTCAGTGCTGAACGTCAATTGCATGCGATTTCAGAGGCCGTCAAAAATCTGTTAGGTACATGATAAGCGCGGCTACTGACCGTGCTACGAATGTTCCTTTATATTGTACATTCACGCACAGTATCAGTTTGTGGTATTTCATGCCGTGTCGTGTCGTCGCATGTACTTACAAAGATTTTATTTATGGCTGCCGTTTTAAATCGATTTCACCGCGATATCGGAAACTCACAAGCCACGATCTGCACCAGTGTTACAGCGCATAGTGTCCATGAAATATATTTCTTTAGAGGATGATGTCAACGCTCTATTTGTTTTCTTTCTATGACCCACGCGCAACATACCAAATAATTTGCATTCAGCAGAACCAACATTGTGTTATTGGCTTTAGTATTAGAGTGAATTGACCTATTATCAAACTTAAAGTTAAGGATATTATCTGTGTTATTTACGTTGGCTTTTATTATAACATAATGTTGGTTTTGCTGAATGCAAATTATTTGGTTTATTGAACGTGGGCTATGAAGAGTAAACAAATAGTGCACAGACATCATCTTAAGTTGAAAACAAATGATAAAAAATAATTGTTAACACGTTTATCTATCTGATTTAAATTATAATATCTAATAGAAATAAGAGTCATTAAATATACATAAATAAACAAATATTAGTTATATCAATACATAAAATAATAATAATTGCATATTCATATTTGCATAAATGTGTCACGATTATATGTTTACGTTTGGTGTAGTATAGCCAATAAAGTTTCAAGATTATAATATAAGTACAGTGTTGCAAATAGGACCTTACAGTTTGTACCGAGGCCTTCGTATTTCGTCATTGACCGCATTTTTTTTAGAATTTAATTTAAAACTTTAATAAGGTTTAGTTTTGATATTTTTGTGAAATTATATACTTAACAAAAATATTATAAAGTCAAATAGTTCTCAATATTTTCTGCAAATGTGTATGAATATTAACTATATGTATTCCTAGAAGGGACTTATGAATGATGTATAGATGACATTATTTGAGTCTTCGTCCTAATTATTTTTAGTGTTGTTTTTTTTCTATGCGAGGTTATGACTTTATATAATTAATGATATAAAAAAAAAAACATTTATTAACTTTTTATTGCTGTTATGATTACTATTTTAAGTCTTACACTAATAATCTCCTCGTAGAAAAGTTTTTGTTTAAGTCACTGATAAAAATAATATAATATATTTAGGTATATATAAAAAAAAAAATCATGCTATACGTGATATAAATAAACGTAATTAAAAATAAAATTTGCTGAGAAAGTTACGTACAGAGTCGATTAATATATTATAGTAAATATTCAATTTATTCATACATATAAATACACATTTTATTTCAAAGAATTATATTAACACCACAGGATATACATCAATTAAAGTAATGTTGTGTGTGTAGGTATATATACCTAATATATGTAGTACCTATATATAGGTGTATTATAGGTTTATAAAATATGTTGTTCTTTTTCTATTGTGAACGTGTACTGCTAATGAAGACGATACAATAGTATCTTCTATAATTTAATATTATATGTTTGACAGACTATAGTATTTCTTTGTTTATTTTGTAAATTTCTGTATTGCAACAGACCTTTCATAGTCTTGAAATTTTAGGTATCTAAACATAAATTTAAAGTATTCTATATCTTTGCTGTTAGTTTGCCTATTAGTTACCTGCAGTATTTATTTATAGTTACGATTTTTGAATTCGATTATAGATACTAAGATAATACTTATTGTCTGTATAATTTCTTTTTATAGTTTATCATTTATTAATATAAATATACATTTTTCTTAAATGAATATATAATATTATAACGGATCTATTCAAAGTAAATGCATATTAATCAGTATTATTAAATATAAAATTATTTGTGTATATTTAATATATAGTTTCGTACTGGCCAATATTAAAAAGTTCATGCCAAAATATAAAGGTAACCAAATTCTTTTTAAATTATGTAAGAGTAATTATTGAGTATACATTATAGTTTATTGCGTTCTATTGAAATATGTTTAGAAACTGAGTTTAGCACCCTTGCGGAGTGAGCTTTTTTAGATTATTTTATGTTACTATGCATTAATATGTTTGTTTACTTACATTCATAAATTACTGAAATAAAATATCATTAGTGGTCATATTGTAATATAATATATAGTTATCACAGATATGTTGTCCGCGGTACACTGCATATTATTTTTGATGCCTTAATCGAATCCTGTCGTCTATTCGTACGCACAGGCCCGCCCCGGTGTAAGGTATAATAATTTCGTACACGGCACTTTTCTATATACATTAATATATATATATATATGAACGAATTATATAAATTATGTTATCGGTGTCATTTGTCCGGGGGAAACCGCCGCAGATGTTTTCTTTCGCGGGTTCGCGTGGGCATATTATATATTGTGTATGATAACTTCATTCAACTCGCACTTCTCATTGTGATCGTATTCATCATAATATATAATACATTTATATATATATATATATATATAAGTACCGAAGTTTTTTTCCCTGTACGATGGCGTCCGAATGACGATGACGCGTATACGCGTATATTATTATGTATATATACAATCAGAGAATGAATGGAAAAATCACATGGGCGAGACGCTTCTCCTGTTCATATATACTAACGACGTTTTTTTTCGGTTTATATAGTATCTACCGATATGTGCGGAGACTTGGGTCGCGCTTACGACTGATGTCTATACACGCGCATCACACTACATACCTATATAATATATATATTTTGCTTTGTGCGTGTGTTCCCTCGAGGCTGTACCCTCGGCTTTACTAGTGATTTGGGAGGGGGGGTGCAGTTGGTGGGGAGAGACTCGGGTGATTAATGGCGTTGCGACGCAATCACGATCCCGCGCGCCGTCGCCATTAACACAATGCGCGCAGGGATTTTTACCCTCGCTTGCGTTTCTGTCGTTTCGTCTTGTCGATATATACACCGAAAATGGCCGCTCCCTCTGCTTTATATAATTTATATGTATACGAATGAGCGAACGAACGAGCTGGTAAGCTTGCACGCAGCACTCTCACGCACACATAATATGTATCATAAACATAATATATATATATATAAGCACATGTTATAAATACTGCAAATCAAAAAAAGGAAATAATAATAATAATAATAATAATAATATTTTAATATATATCTACAAACTTGCGATTTCTCTCAACCTTCGCAGGGAAAATTGACGTTTTCGTATGTATGTACTTATATGATGTATGTATTTATGTATGTATGTATGTATGTATGTATATAGTTAAACAAGAAAATGTTTCAGCGTTTAACGTATATTCTTTGAGTAGGACTTCACACGATTATTTATACACATATATATAAGTTGTTATGTATGAGTGTGGAATCGAAAACCTATCTCGTGATTATTTATACTATTATATTTAATTTAATTTTAAATTTATCTTAATACTTAATATATTCTTTTACAAACTGCGATTTCGCTTCAATATTTGATGGTCTTGAAAGTTATTATACTTATACTAAGTATGTTTGTAAGAATTATCATCGTGTATTTAGCACTTAAGCCTGTAACGTAACCTTCGTTTATTTATAAACAATGTAATATAATATACTATATAATATATACTCATATTATACATATAAGGTGTTATTTCTTTTTAGATTTAATTTAGAATAATTTTATCATTTCAAAATATTCTAATCATGGTATTTAAACTCATTTTTAGGACGTCGAGCTCGTGGAAGCCCTATGGAAAGTTGATTTGGATCCTGGATCGTCTAGCGCCACGACCGACAGTCGCGCACCTTCTCCTTACAACGTCACCAGCGTTGGGTCTTTCTTGTTACCGGGTGATGAACCACCGTCGCGAAACCACACTTTTAGCAGTGCCCCTGGTTCATCCTATCCTCTTTGGCATATTCCACCGCAGAATACCAACTCCAGCGATTTATCGCCAAGCTCCAGTTCATTTCCGGTAATAAATGACATAAGTTTTAGTACATTATCTATAATATAGTATACCTATAATATAGGTTTTATATGATATACCACACACAATTTATAAGGAAATATCAATTTCTTTTTCATGATGTTATTTTCGTAAATGTGATTTGTTTTTATACAATTTTCTAGAGCCAATTTGAACGCACTTCAAACTCTAATGGAAATTCCTGGGAGGTTGGCAGTTTGTTGGTGGATCTTAGGACAACTACAGGTACATTAAAACGTTATATGAAGTATTATTAAGTAAAATATTTTTTATTCCGATTTTCGTCATATTATCAAGCATGTATACAAGTGTTATGTTATGACTTCATACGGCTGTCGCAATGTGTATGTGATATTATGTATAGTTGTGCTTCCCTACCGAGTGGGCTCGCAATTGATCGACTGATTGAGCAACGATCATGTATGATATTTAATGAGCTACAGGCGAACGTATTATTGACACAACGCGTTGAAATATTTGGAAATCTAAATACCGTTGATTCGTGCGTATAAGACATTATATAGGTAGGTATATATTAATATTATTTATTTCTTAATATTCATCGACTGAACATTTTTAAATGTCTTCTGATTTTTAAATTGTTATACATGTGTAATGTTTATTAAGAGATAGGTATTTTTATCAGGATTTGTTTATTTAAGTCTCACATTACATCCACCTATTAATCGAACTAGATCTACTAGAAATTTGTTTTATATTTTGTTTGATTACACTGCAACATTTTATTTTGTTTTTTTTTATTTTTAAATTACTTTAGGAGTTTTTAGTTTTATTTTATAAAATATTATATTATCTACGTATTCGGAATATTTTAAAGGTTAATTCTTATTTTTAAATCATATAATATAATGCATGAGGGAACGGTATAAATTAATTTTAGGTAATGCTTAATTTATAGATATATGGTATTGATTAGGAGTTAGTTGTAGGATTACTTACTAGTACATATGTAATACTTACCTAATACCTACACGTTCTAAAATTTTATTTTATTTAATCACTTTGTGTCAATCAGTCTGTCATTTTTGCTTGTACATGATTTGGGATTATTATTTATTTTATTTGTTAAAAAAAACTCTAAAAGTTATCAAAATTTCATATTCCGAATAATAATGTGATATACATGGGGAATACATTTTTGATTACGATAAGTCAGTTTATATTATGTATATAAATGCATGTAAATGCATTCATAATTATTAGTGCATTTTTTCAGCTACGCAGACTTTCTCTCAGTGTAGGTATATACGTCTCATACTAATATACCTTAAAAGTATTTATTATTTTTAAAGTTTTTATAAAAAAATTAAAAATTTTTAAACATCGAACACTAATTTTTATAGGTAATATCATATATTAATACTTTTATGATAGTTTTATATAGGTAATTATTTTGATAAAATTTGCTTATGATTATTACCTACTTCATTCTGTGTGTTTCTAAGATAGTTTTAAATTATTTTAGATTTTATAGTCTGCTGTTATTCACATACATTTTTATTTTGGTTTTGAAATTAAAAACGTTGAATAGGTTTTATAATCGAATTTTTTAAAGTTTCTCATGCAATTGTTCTATCAATGAGAATGGCATATGAGTACATGTATATAATGTATATACACATAAAATACATAGATGTATTATTTGATGACTTCTTGTTTATACAAACTAGCTCATTAGTTTATGATCATTAAATTTAAATTACTAAAAAACTCAAATAACTAACTATCATATATCTATTATATTTCCTAGAAAAACATTGTACCCATTACTTCTTTATTTTTGTATCTACGTATATATTTTTGCAGGTTGTTGTGCAAGTTTATACGAATATATTTAGTCTTAAATTACATTTTATGTACTGTCTTGCGGCGGCAATTACAGTATATTAATATACAGATATATGTGTTGTATACGTCATATAAGGTATTGAATAAATTTCGTTGTTGCACATTATCGAACTAATTATGTGTATTTTAAATCACATAACCATTTAGGTACCATTCGATATCATTGCAATTCACATTTTTGTGCAGACTAGTGGTGATTTTTCTTCTTTATATATTTATTCCGTTGTGCTGTCTCGTACGGACGAAAATGAAATTTGGATTCGGTTTTCCAACTTTACTTAGGGATTTTTCCGTCAATACATATTATTTATGCTCGCGGCCATACATATCCGATTTATATACACATTACTATTCGGTTGCGGCTTACCCTTGTGTGTCTGTGTGTATAAATGTGTGTTGTCGGAATTGAATTTTTCCGCTCGTTCTCCGAAGAAAATACGTGTTACATAATGCATGAATAAAAACGTTTTATGTATTAAGTGACTCTGGCATTTGTTGGGAGGGACGGTGGCGGATGGTCTGTTGAGGGGGGAGTGTTTGTAACCCTCGGAAAGAAAATGCGGCGGCGTGTTATGAGCGTGTACACAGCCGCCGTCGAAGAGCGTCGTCGCAACGTCATCAATCTTCCGCGTCCGTCCTTTTGTTGTTTACCCGCCGCCACCGTCTCCGGTCATCCAGGGATGAGTCATTTGTTGGCCGTACTCTGGTCCCCGTTCTCTGATATCCGGGCCTTCTCTTATACCACCTAATCCCCCTTTCCCTTTCCCTTTTACCCACTACATTGTGGTATCATCCCCTTGTAGTTCAGTTTTTTTTCGATATTTTTTTTGCCGTTTGGCCTCCCCGACGTAATGGAGCGACAGCCACCAATCCGAGAATAAGTGACGCGAGTATAGAACCCCCACGAAAATTCTTCCCCCCTCGAATAAACGATGTATAATAATATACGTGTCCGATCTCGGTTTTTCAAACTCGCACAAACGCACATATACTTGCTATATACGTACGCAATAATAATAATAATATGAGTTCTTAATATAAAATGGAATATAATAATAAATATATATGTCGGTGCTCGTTGTGTGTGTATTTTCTTCTCCCTCTTAGAATATTACAGATGTGGTGTGTGTGTAGTCATGGAAACGTGCATTACATTTACACAAATACGCATATATATGTATATATATATATGCATTATGTATATGCTACGACGGGATACACCTATAGTATATCTAACGGCTGACATGTGTAATATATATATATATATATATATACAATATATATGTGTATTTTGTAGTCGTATATGTATGATTCTGAATATGAACGTCGGTGTACCTTTGATATACATATAATATGTGGATTGTGGGTACGTCTATATAATATAGTATGATGTACATTGCATACACATGGCACTATACAGTATTCACCCATCATTGTCGTACTCGATGATTTCGATATGGTACAGATTGTGTTGTATGCACCTTTATATATACATAATTTATTTATGTGATATGACATTCTTCGATTTAACACTATTTATATACTGTATAGAGTATATTATATATACAATCTTAACGTTAGCCTTTCTCTTTGCGTTCAATATAACAACATAACAGTTAGCCGCAACAATATACATATGATAGAATATGATAAAATCTACTGATTGATTAGTTGGATTACAACTTATGCATTTTATGTAGTAATAACATCTGCAATTATTTATCACAAAAAAATTGTGCTCAAAGCTGAAAAGGGTTATTAAAAATTGTAGTAAATATTCCTGTATAAGTTCTACTACTTTGTCAAACGTTCTTTTTATCAACAATTATCTATAACAGCTTATAGTAGCGAGTTCCTATGTTTCAAGATTTTTGCTTGGATTAAGATGTGTCTGTGGTAGTGAGAAAGTTAGAAATTCATCTTTAAAATAAACTGAAAAATATTTAATGTGTTTTTAATCCGTGTTGTCTTTGTATAAATCAGCCCCTCAAAAAGTAAAGATCAAGTTTCTTACTTATTTATATCTATAATATGTAAATTATTCACAAGTACTCCTAGTTATTTTATTTTTTTCATACAATATTCTCTATTGTAAATTATGATAGACAGCCGTTATCGTCCAACAATTTTAAACCATACTAAATGTTATTGTTGATTAATCAGTCATTTCGATTTTTTCTGCTTTTTTATATTTATTTATGTGCGTTGGTATATACTTTGTAGTTTGTAAAAATTCTAAGTGTATAATTTAATGAAATATTTTACTAAATGTATTTTTAATATTAAATACGCATATTTAACAGTGTTAAAAACTACAAATCATAATTATAAATGCAATTTATAATATCAATTTATACCTCCAAATAAAATTAATAAAAAAATGTATAATTCATAAATTTAAATTTGATCACGCATTTAATATATTTATTAGGCATAATCACATTATAGCTACTATAATTTGAAGTCGTTGAAATAAATACTGGTAATTTTTACAACAATGAAGGCTATAGGTACCTGTGTAACAGCATCATTTTAAACATGATCGACTATCTTTATAACGATTTCAAAATGTCAAATCAATGTGACACAGAAATCCATTTATACCAGATTAAATTTCTAACAACTGTAAACAATGATAGTTTTTACGATCCATGTCTAAAACTATATCTGTAACTTTTATTTCTATCAACAATTTTAAATCATTTTATAATTAACAAAGTTTATCATAATTTATACAATTTTACAATTAAAAAATTTTTTTTTTCAGATAGGCTAAATCATATGTAATAATTTAAACTATTATTATATAATATACCTATATAGTTCTTATAGTTAAAAGTGTATATTATGTTTGATTAAAGTTTGTTTGTTGTACATAAATATAACCTTGAGTCAACATAAATACTTACTACAGGTTATAATATTAAATAGATAATCTTTATCTTTTTACGTTAGGTATATTGTTTAATTATTTTGAGAATGTTTATTTATATACTTTAACAATTAGTTCTTCATCGATTGCCTTGACCGAATGTAGTCATATTTTTTTTTTTTGTCGCATTTCATGATCTAACGGTTTTTTCAAAGTTTTTTTTATATAACTATGTATATTATATATAGTTAATGATTTAAATCTAAGTTTTAGACCTTAGTCTTAGTTTGTATGTTCTAAAAATGTCAATGAAATAGTTACTTTAACATTCTCTATTGGTTTAAAAAATATAATTTATCGTTTAAATGGTTTTTAAGTCGAAATAATATATATATTTACAGATGTATGTATTTATGATATTTTTCAATACTTTTTTTTTTAATCAAACCTAAAAACATTAGTAACGTTTATGTAGTGTTTCGTATAGGTATATTTATTTGTTGTTTTGGAGAATAATATAATACGCACGTTATCTGCTAGTTTTAAAATAAAAGTGTGTTTTAAACATCCTTACAATAAATCTAAATACTTTTATTTTCTTAGGAAAAGGTTACATAGAAATGTTTCAAGATTTATATAGGTTGCTCATCCTCGTATCCAACTCTGTCAATTGTACATTTTCACGTATGCAATATAAAATATCAAATGTTAAAACATTGCATATTCCTTAGTATTTATTTTGATAATTTAATACTTATTAAATTATTTTATTTTATTATTATCTACTAAAATTTTGAAATAGTTTTGAAGCATCTTGTGCTCGTTTTTATCCATTGGTCATATATCTTATTTGTAAAAACTAAACATAATGCTGCATATAAACAATTATATAGGAATAGTTTCTCTAACTTTTAATAACTAAGAATAATAATAATAATATATGTTGTCATAAACTTTTCTCACTCCCATATGTTACTTATAATATTTATTAATATTTGTATGAAATTTTATGTCTAATATCCTATATCAATATACCTACTGCAAACAGCACATTCACTATTAATAATAATAACAAAAAAAATAATACGTATGTTATTTTGGGTTTCATTTTTAATTTATCGATTTTAATGTCTAATAATCTAGTTTAAACATTTTATTGGTTTATGGTTTTTGGCATTTAAATTTTACTTTTTAACACATTGTGGTAATTAGTTGTTAAAACTTTCTATAAAAATAATATTGAAGTTAACATTATTATTAACTCATTAAATCTATAGTGTATTTGAATAATATATATAAAATCTGTTGATTTTACTGTTAGTTTTATAATTTATTTCTTTTTATTATAGACCAAGTTTTTTTTTTAAAGTGGTAGGAGTATTAAAACATTTTTAATGCATTTACAAAATATCTTCAATTTTTTTTCTATTCGGGTCTTTATATATATATATATACAATAATTCTATTAAATTTATCTCGATTTTATATGGGAACATACTATGACCAAATTTTGTTTAATTCAATATTAGAGAAATAGCTTTAGGTAGGTTCAAAATATGTCATCGTATTTATCACTTTTTCTAATTTTTTAGTACCTATAGAATAACATTTTTTGAATAATTATTTTTATTTGAAGCATTGTCGTGCTTATACATTTTTTTCTGGAGTGGGGGACAATTTGTTATTTATGTTTGGTATATATATATATATATGCGGTGATATTATTATTATCATATACCGATTATTATTATTATTATTATAGTGTCCTTATAAATCCATTTATATCGCGTGTAACGTATATTCATCATGTTCATCAGTCGACTTCAACATTTATATTTATATATGTATATATACTCTTAAACGCGTACGTCACGATAAAACCGTTTTCAATAGCAGGTTATACTGTATGTACGTAACTCTAAAAAAATGTTGCTTTTAATGACGCCGCTTTATAATACTTTAATAATAATATAATACATACACGTATAGCTGCAGCCCTCCGATTGCCGCGCGTATAAACACACCCACTGGCTGGCTACTATATACGTATGGCCGCTGGCGGCTGCGTCATGTATGTCTGGTTGTAATAGGTCGTTTTGACTCTTATGATATTCCTGTATATTATATTATGTGATGTATATCTAAGGTATATATCCCGTGGTATCGAAATGGCACATAATATACCCGATGTTCAACAGTTCATATAATGTATATAGTTATGTACCGTGCGTTTGTTGACCGTGAATAATATCACATTATGTACATCTGACATATCTTGCTCGATAAACATCGTCGTTGTCGGCGTCGAATAGGCGATAATATACATGTCAAACGCGATTTTTTTTTTTTTTTTTTTTTAAATTTGTAACCCCACTAGATCCGACCCAACAGTGCCTCAGCGTGGTGGTACGTGTTCAAATAACGCGAGTCCCAGTAGCGCATCATAACGGGACATTGTGCAACGTCATTTCACCGGTCTACAATGTCAGACAATATAATAATAATAACGATAATAATAATATTCTCTCAAATTCTACACGCTCATTGTTTGTTCGCGTGTTTGTCCTATTTAACAAAGACAAACATCGTATGGAGTAGTGTAGGTTATACGGTTTTAAACATTACGTGCTCGAGGCACATACATATCACCACACACACACATATATGTGTGGACATGGATCTATATTTGCGTGCGCGTGCCGTCGAGGTGCGACTTAATACGATTCCGGATTAAAGTTCAAACTATCGATGTAATTATATCTATATCTATGTATACATATCTTAAAATTCTTGTATAATATATATTTTCTCGAGCTTAAGGCTGTGTATCGAAATTGATTTTGGCTTGGCTATTAATTTTAACAATAATAATAATTATTATTATTATGATTACTGTTCCTTCCCCTCCCCCTTCTACGTGGGAAAGATATCTGGGTGTTATGTTAGAGTGTAGGTAGTCGTGCACAAAAGGCGGCTTTATACGTCCGAAGCGTTTGCACCGTGAATTAAGCCGATATTATATCTGATGGTGGCTGAGATGACTAGGCGATATTCCGTTTGCTGCATGTTGTTAAGTGTTTGAAAGATTTTCGTTTTATATTTTTTTTCTCTACCTGTTGTTGACATGACCGGTCCGCTGGCTGAAATGATGATGAAGGCTCGTCTTATAACACGCCGACACATATTACACCTATGTTCATTTATATATTGCATCGTTATTTTTTCACACAATGTACTTACGATTAAAATTACTAGGACATTCGTAAAAAATGTCTTTAAGGGTATATATTATACTGGTGCGAAATGGAAATGATAAATTTTAACCTAACTTCGACGACGTTTTTGCTATAGACACATTTAGTAGTTCGAGAAGGTAAATTTGCTGTAGGTATTTAATATTTATGTCATAATATCTAATAAAATGAATTGTTTAAAAATGTGTTGTATATTTTAGCTTTTGAATGAATTCGATTATTAAATTGTATATTTTTACTTCTATAATTATGAATATTAAATAATTTGTTTTTCTTAGGTAAGTTTCTATTTTATCAAATATTAACAATAATATTTAATGCAAATTGGAATTAGCCGTTGACAGGACTTCCGGTTAATTTTAAGTAAAAATAACCATTATCTTTGATAATGAATAACAATAAATAATAGTAATAATGATGAAGTAGAGGTGTATAACACCTATAAAACCACCTGGAGACCATCTGCCGCTGCAAGTTTAGGTTTTCCTCATGGGAGCTCTAGCATGTCCCTATCCCTATATTATTATACCAATAAAATATTGTTGCCTGATTGGATAATAATTTAGGGCAGATGGTTGTGATAATTGAATGATGGCGGGATACAAAAGGGGCACATTTAATCGGTTTTATTTAATCTTTTATAACTCAAATAGTACATAATAATATTATAGATATTAATCCCGCATGTTATGTATCATACGTATAAGGTATAGATGTGAGTATACGTATAACAAGTTATGTAGCTTAAAAATATTATACACTCTGCTTTTAACTGAGCCTGTATTTTATCTCTAATAAACAAGTTAACTTCAAATCTTAACGGTATTAAGATCAGAATAATTAGAGCAATGAGCTAATTCAATGACTGGAAAAGTGTGCTTTCTTTTTTTATACATTTTCTTTATTTTTATAAAGTCATTATTTTATTTTTCAATTTAAAGTGTATGTATATAGTATTGTATATAATATTATTTCCAATGTAGATTTGTAAACTTGTTGGCCTTAATTTTAAAAATGTATCATTTATTAAACACCGTATATGTCTTTTATTAATAGTTTCGTATTAATGTTTGGCTTATTTTTAAATGTATCTATGAATTTTAACACTATTTCATCTTTTAAGATATGAGTTAAGGCATATTATTCAAGTTTAATATATTATGTATTATTTAGATCCTGTAGATTATAAATATATAAATAATGATAAATATTATAATTTTATCAGCTATTGTATATTAATAACATTTAATAACATGATTGTAAAAGTTGTTTAAACGAAACAATGATAATTTAAATCATGTTTCAACATGCCAAGTATATATGATTGGAATAAAAAAAAATAAGTGGGCGACTATACTATTGACGTCATGAATTGTTATAGCAGACAGTATGACATTTAAAATAAAGATATTTCTTCTATGTGAATTATTGTATTAGAAATCGCGCGGAAAGATCATTCACCGTTTCTAATTTATCGAACACTTTTTTAGTATTATTTTTTTATGGACATTTTAACTTGTGGTAATAGTTTATAAGTACAATATAAAATTACATTTCTGTTGTATAGATGTTTATAAAATATCTAGAGAAATAATTTTAACATAACTTTTATACCCTGTTTAAATAATTGATTATTATTTTAATATTTCTTATACAATCTATTATTTTATCTGAGAATTAAAACTGATAAAATAAATGTAATTAGAATATTATATTTAGGAGATAAATACTTAAAACCTAATACTACTCTTAATATGTACTATCAAATTATGAACTTGGTTATTTACTAAATATAAATCGCCCTCAGTTTTTCATTTAATACTGAATTTATTTAAAGTATTATTGATTCAAATTTAAATGTTTCAAATAAGAATTATTTTTTACTGTAAATTTTTAAGACATATTATTTTTATGTAAATCGAAATTCGAATAATTAAGTATAAATTATAGGTTAGTAATTTTAAACAGTTTGTGTAAGTTAGTTGCATTCGCGTGTTAAAAAAAGTAACGTATTGTTTAACCAAATATTTGGGTATTCACTATACATATTGTACATATGTTATAATATGTTTATAATATGACGTACCTATCTGTATATTGTTTGTTATTTGAATAATAAATACGGTATAGGTATGTTATTCTTATGACCGAATCAACTTTTATTATTCCTCAATCAAAATATTTTTCCTTGTATAAGTACATAATATATTTGTCTTGTATGTATATTTATTGCATATGTATACTTACAGGTACCTACTTATAACAAATGTATTTATTTAAACGTGTGTATCTGAGTTTTTTAACTACATTTTTGTCGTTGTTGTTGATTTATCATGTGTAATTTTTATAATATATATAGTATATAAACACACACGTGAAGTATTCCATATAAAACTGCGTCACACGTCACTACACATATTACGATTTGCAAATACGTATCTCCGGTTTCGTACGTATATATATATATATATATATTATAGTCATATAGCTACATACAGTGAATTTCAAGTATCTATAATATGTATGTATGTATATATATATATATCAACTTAGTATAATAACACTGTTCGCTATTATATTTCTAGCTATTCAACTACAAAAAATGTAAAGATTTTTCATGATGACTAAAAAAAACTATAAATAATAAATAAAAAACCGCGTGGTATTTAAATACACATGAATGTATCTCTGAGAAAACCTATTTATATATTATATGCATACAAATTTGCAATGATTATCGAACTTTCCAATTTAGATTTTCTTATTTTTCTGACTGTATTGCTGCAGTCTGCAGAGAGTGGACATGCATAATTTCCCCCTCCTTTAGTTTATATATATATATACACACACAAAACAGGACTTATACTGCAGTGTATAATATGTATTAAATTAATTTATATATATATATATATATATATATATATATATATATATATGTATAATATAGGTCCTGTGCGAATGCTGTAGTAGGAAGTAATTTTCTCACGTAGGAAAAGTGTCGTTATACCCGGTTCACCTACAGCCTGAAACCACACGAAATGGTTTATCCACCTAGTATACGCACAAACGCAAACTTCAGTATACGCTGTTTAGGAGGAAACGATGGATGATACTCACGCAACGATGCGTTGTGGTAGTGGTGGTTATTTAAACTTACGGAAATCACTTTGGTGGGGGATTAATAATAATGAAAACGATAAAATAAAATCGGAAGACCGCCAGTAGTGTGGTGGTAGGTGGTGGAGGTCTCTATGGTGGGGGTGGTAGTGGTTGTAGTGGTGGTGGTCAGGAATGCGGGGTCATGGGAACTGAAGTGACTCGGTGGTACGGCGGCGGCATCGGCGGCCATGTTGGATTGATGGATAATATTATGTCGGAGAGCCTCAATCGTGCGTCTGGACCGGGGGAACTGTATTTTTTCGGCAGCCCACCGATCAGCAGTAGTCACTCGTTTGGTTTTTCGTTATAGTTTTATACGCACCGTTGTTGTCGCTGTGGCCGTCGTGGTCCTCGTCGTCGTTGTAGTCGTACAATATATTTATTTATTATTATTTTTTTTTTTTTTATAAAAAACTTATAACAATACAAAATTCGATTTATCCATATTCGCCGAATATTTTTCCCCTGTCCATTAGTGCGTCGTACGTCTTTTTGGCCTCCAGGGACTGACGCCGCCGTGGTCTTTATTGTCCCCGATGACTTGGCGCTTTATTTATTCAGTGCAACGTTAAACTTAATTTTACCTGAACACAACCAGGTATACAGTCGTATGAAAAATCAGTATATGCGTCACATATATTCATTAAAAAAAAATATATTACCGTTCTTTGTTGTGCTATATTCGCGTATCAGACTTCAGTGCCGTTATTGCGTTAATCTTTTACAGGCGAAAGTCGTTCAAGACGAGTTTCCAGTGACAATGATACCGAAACATCGGATTTGGATGCCGATGAATCTGCCGAACACAAAAATGACTGGTTAAGCAATAACAACACATCTCCAAGCTTAACGCCAGAATTTCGTGTAAGTTTATATTTTATGTTCTTATTATATCTTATAAGTTATAACCTTTACTCTATAAAATTCTGTTTAGTTAAAAGTATTAAACAATTTACGTAAACAATAGTAATTTAATTTAGTTAGTTGTCATATTATGTATTTTATTCTTATATAATTCAAAAACATAATTATGATTTAATACACAATAGTCTGATATAATAATGTATTTCGTATGCAGACATACAAAATAATATATATGGTATTATAGACTTATACACAAATACATTTTTAGTTCCTAGTTAGGCCTATGTTTATGATAATGGCTTATTTTTTTTCTTTACTTATACAAAATTTTTAACGTGTTAATTACATTTTGTATTTGTTTTAGCCAATTATTTTTAAATAAAAAAATGTGCAAGTACCTATACCGTATAGATACCTAAAAAATATTAATATATTATTCTATATAATACTTATTAAAACTAATTTAATAAATTAAATTTTTTATGCATCAATGATACATTGTTATAATTAGGTATTTATTTATACATAACATCATAATTATTCAATTAAAATATTTTAACTACTTACTAAATTTAAATATTTATGAACTTAGCGTAATACAGAATACATTTTATAGTTGGATTTAGTATGATTGGACATAGTAGATAACTATCAGTTACAAATGTTTCAAATAGTTTTTGAAAAAATTATGAAAGACTACTGAAAAATGTAACTTTTAATCAATAAACATATTTGCTACCACTTAAATATTTAAAATGTTAACATTTAATTTAATTTAGGTAAACTGAGTTAAGCTTAAAAATGATTTATGAATGCTATGATACTTTGCAATTAATAAATAAATTAAAAAGGATATTTCATGTATAAATCGATGGCAGGATATTTTTGTTTTGCTTATTAGTTATATTAAATTATATTCTAATTAAGAAGTATTTTCTAAAATTCCAACCAAAATCATAGTTTAATTTATAGTTAATTTAAAATTGTATATACAATCATAATTTTCCATTATTAAATACCTTGTTATATATTGATTACCTATAGGTACTAAGTAATATTTTCATTTATTGAATTATTGGAAGCTAATATTAATTTCGTTTCTCCCTTAAATGTGCTCCTTCAGTTGTGCGAGAAAAAAATTTTAAATAATTGTTTTATAATATATTTATTTGATATGATTATATAGTTTGCTATTGGTTTGATAAAGATGTATATAAATTATCATATATTATTTAATTCATTTGTACATAATGATCTTAAAATAAAAAAAAGTCGCACAGAATCCATAGGATGGGTTTTAGGAAAATGTTAACTCCTTATTTCGATTGTCTTAGTGTAATATATAGTTATAATATAGTTTTATATTTTTTTATAAATTTCATAGCAATAATATATAATGTAATATAATTGGTGACACTCAGAAAATTATTATAAGGAAAGTGAGTGAAAACTGTAATAGCTTACATTTTATTTAAATATTATCTTTCGAATTTAAAGCAGTTTTTCTTGTTGTTATTTTATTTTAATTGTATTATTAAAAAATTCCCAAATTTTTACATTTGATACTTATTATTTTAAAATGAAATATTAGTATATTACTTATTATATAACTTTCCTATTTGATAAATGGTAAAAAATTAAAGTTAATATAGGTAAATTATTTTTATAATTTATTTTAAGTTATAAAATTACTCTATTTTTTATAAAATTAATGGAATTTGAATAATACTATTATTTTTTGATACAAAAATTTATCATTGTATTCTAAATAACAATAAATATAAATAACAACCACAAAATTTGCACAGTTTCATTATCCTTTTAAAAAAAAATTTAATTTATTACCTGCAAATTAATAATACATATTTTTAGAATATTTAAAAATCGTAAATCAAACCTTTTTTCTTGGGTTAAAACTTTGAAAAAGCTACGTCTTTTTTTAATGTTATATAGTTGACGACAATTTGTCAAATTTTCAATGGGGTTTTCATCATGATACTATGTAGGCGAAAAAAAATATTTTAATTTAATAGGTACTGGTTATTAAAAAAAAAAATACATAATTCTACTTTAAAATTTGTATCCCAGGCAAAATATAATTTTAAATCTATGTTTTTATATAAAATTTGTTACTTGATTTCTTAATACAGTCAAGTTTTGTATATTATATTTTATAAAGTTCACTACTTTTTAATTATTGTCATAAAACCTTAAGTATATTGATGAAGTTGTTTAATTTTTACCAAAATTTATATTTTTTATTCAATTATTTAAGCTGTACGTATAATTTTAAATATAAATGTAAAAAAAAAGTAGTTTTTGTGTCTGCAATATTTATTCAAGGTTATACGTCATGTCACATTTGTCAACACAAAATGTCTTCAATATTTTTCGAAAACACTTTAAGTCATATGTATTATCTTACATTGTAAAATGTATTATAAACCAATTATTTTATATTAACATTATAAACCGATCTCTACTTAGAATCATATCTTGAATTTAATAATTTATCATTAGCCATTATACTTTTCAAGTAGGTATCTCTATGTTCTACTGATGAGCTAAGTGAAATTTTGTGAATATCACATTTGGTGCTTTTAAATCAAATCTTGATGGATATATGTATTATAGAATGCAGATTTTAATTTTAACGTTGAAAGTACACTTATTAAACTGCATGTAATAAATAAACATTTATGGTTGAGTACTATGCTATTAAATGTTTTGTATATACAAAAAAAAAAAAATGTTTTGTATACATCACTACAATGAATGAGAATTTGATTAAATTTTGTTATTAGTTTCTTTACATCTGACACAATTAGAACAATTTTATGTATGTTATTATTAATTGTTAGTGTTATTATTATTATCTATGATCATTTATGATAAATACATTCATGAAATTTTAAATTAAATGTTCATTTTTACTATGGTATAGTTAGGTACCTATAAATATTTTGTGTAGCATGTATGCAATGTGAACTAGACTACACTAAAGTAATACAATACCCACGGTACATTAGTGGAAAAATCGAATTGTAGAATGGGTGGCATGTTTTCTCTATGGGATTCAAAGTGGATTTTATGTAGCGTGATAGAGAGTTGATCAGAGAAAGATAGAGCATAGAAAAAAAGTCCGTAACCAATTCTTGATTTCCTGTACACATCGATCATCCTATATATTATTCTTGTGTGTAATATTGTCAGCTACATAAATTATTATACTTTTATTTGGTTACATTGTTATTTTTCTATTTTTCATGTATACTATTTATTACCATTATTATTATTTTTTTATTCTACTATAGGTGAAACAATCTCCGTTTTACGAACCATCGTTTGAGTTTGACTCTGCTGAATTCGAATTATTTGAAGACATGATGCAGTGTTATTCTCAACCTCCGCCATCCTCCAGGCATTTCCAAGTAAGTTAATAAAGTTAATTATTTTAATTTAATATTAATTCTTTGTTTTAAATAGAATATTCTATAAATTATGTCATCATAGTATTTTTTTAAATAAAAGTAAAATATGTATATATATATATAAATTATTAGCTACCCATCTTTTTTTAAAAGCCTCTGCCTCAACTCACTAGCTTAAGGGTCTCCAACCTTTTTTTACAGAGGGCCAAATCTGAGATACACTTTAGCATCGTGGGCCAAATTTTTTTTAAGGAATAGAGGTAATGAAATTGAAAATAATAAAAGTATTTTTTGATTTTAGAAAAATGAATATTTTTTTCGATTAACGATTGCCGCTTTAAACATAATAACGCAAATAACACAATTGATGGAGTAATCGACAACGATTAACGAAAAATCAATTTATTTTATTTTAAGATTTTATTATTTTTCTTTTTCTAGTAAATTCTATTGCTAAATAAATAATATTTTCAAAATATCAATTAATTTGGTAGGCCGGAACCGGCCCTGGGGCCGTAGATTAGATGTCCCTGCACTAGCTGATAGTAGGCACGTTATCAGCTTGAATTTTTTATCAGCAATTATGTCTGGTGATTTTGTTTCCCCTATACTTCTTTCATATATATCCTTCAAATTTCCTCCTCGTAGCTCTTACTAATCTTACCCATTTCTTATCTTCCCCTCTACCATTGAAATATGCTTAAAAAAAAAAACCTTCATTACGTTTTATATGTTATTTTTTGCAAACTCAACTCTTTTTTTTGTTTTTATCTAGTCTATAGTAAAAAACCAATGTATTGTTATTATTATTTAACTCATATTTACTTTTTGCATTATATATGCATATTTTTAATTTTTTTTCCTCTCCTAAATGATAAGTTTTAGTTTATATGCTGTAATTGGGCACAATACCTGTAAATAATTTAAACACATAAATAACTGTCGGGTTATGCGCTTGGTAAAAATTAATGAATATAAATTAATATTAAATAAATATAGCACTATACTAGTGTATCTCAGTTCACGGGAAAAATTACGTTGGTGTACCTTTTGTTTTTAATAAATTCAACTGAAATGGACAACCATTTGTGATAGATGATATATAGCACTTATTATATTTTCCAACGTGGCTTAAGGTATTCTCTACATTTTACTTTTGTCTTGGAAAAATTTCTCAAATTTTTATCAAAATAAGTTGAGTAGTGTTTGAATATATAAGCTACAAATATATAATATAAATGTCAATAGATTTTATAAAAGTCTCTTTTAACCAATGAAAATCCTATATATAAACAAAAAAATATTCGATTTTTATGTTCCAAAATAAAATTTATATGTAAGTCACTCTATGGAAAACTATATCTTGTGTAAAGATTACAAACAAAGGTATGTACACACCTTAAGTTTCAAAAAATATGAATGCCAAAATTGGTGTCAACTCCGGTTTTGTAGTTTCCAAGTCTTTAAGCCTCATACAAATGTATACATCCCTCATTTATTTTTATATGTATATAGAAGATAATATTCAATCAATATTTTGAAATTTAACGTTATCAATTACTAATGTACGTAATATTTGCTTGAAATTAGTATTTTCCAAAATTTTTATAGCTTAACAGTATTTTTATTAGATAAATAGATGGGGTATATTTTTATTAATTAAATATGAAATATTTTATTTTATTTTCATTGATTAAATAATATTATATAGTGAATAAGGAACTATAATTAAGTAATGTAATCCAATGTAAATAAGAAATGAATAGCTGATCACTAAAGTAATTTAATAGAGAACTAGTTATTTTTTAAATAATGATGTTATTAAATGTTCAATTTAAATTGTGGCTATACTTTCAAAAAAAAAAATGCATTCAAGACAATTCTTTAATACTTATAATTTTGTTAATTAAACATAGGATATGCGTATTTATTTATCAATTTTCATTAATATTCAGTACATACTAGCATAAATATAATTTTAATACAATTTATACTTAAATAAAAAAAAAATAGTTTATTTAAAAATGATAACATGTTATAAATACGTATTTTTTAACACAACTAAAAAGAATGAGTTAATAAAATCCCTTGTATCTGACACTAAAGTAATATTATACTTATTATTAGATTAGAATACCATATTTATATTTAATAAATCATATAAGTTAGCTTTTAGATCAATTATTTTGTGTTTAAATACAAAGTGATACATCAAACATGCTTATATCTTTATTTTTTTTTTTTTATATTTATAGTTATTACTATCTATTCAAATTCTAAATCAAAATTTGAATTATCATTTTCTAAGTTATTACTATTATTTATGTAAGGGCAAATGTTCTTAATAGCTGTAATGATAAATTACAATAATTTTCAAATTTACGTATCTACGGGGTTAATTTTCTAAAACTATTAATTTGGACCTATTAACCTTATAAGTTATGTACAATGTTAAATAACTCAAACATTTCTATTATAATCATAAAGTTTTTAAATCAGCCGTTTTCTTGACAATTTACAAAAAAAAAAAAGAAGTGAATCTTGTTTGAAAAACAGAAGTTGGTATGGCCACAGGATACTTACTACTGAAGTTATATAAAAAATGTAGGTATTTTAATAATGTTTCTTTAATATAAGCTAAAAATTCAAAAAATCAGAATCTAAGAAAAATTATTGTTAAATAAAAAATGTGGTCGAGTATATTGGTGAATTACTCTGTATAAGATATATCAAATTAAATGATTTGATTATTTAATTAAATGTTATGTTAACTGTCAATTTTATTATAATTTTGTAGTAGATGAAATAATTTTTAAAATCAAATTTTTCGATTTGTTGGTAAATGTTATACGTATATCTAAACTAAAAACATATTTTTAGAACAATATTTTTTACTATTTTTATTGCTATCAGTGTTTTTTTTTTTTTTTTAGTTTTTTATTCTTCAGAATGATAATATATATTTTAAATTTTAAATTCCGAAACAAAATACTATTAGGAAAATTCTGATCTAGCAAATTTAAAACAAATGGTTAATTAGTTGGTATAAGCGTTTTGAGTAGTGAATTAATGGATCAACTTTTTGTGAAGATCTCGTTGCATTCTGGTCATTTTTACTTTAAATACTTATAAGTTTTTTGTATCGAAGTACTTTAAAATATTATGCTTTAAAACGAGATACTAAAATTGAATGTTACTATTAAAACGTAAAATATAGTATCAATAAAATATTTTCAAAAATGTTATTAGTTTTTGAAAGAATGAATGTCTTATGTTAAATAAATCATCTCGTACTTAGTCTTTGTACTGAGTCATTTTATGTTAGACATAGTACCTTCGTCCATTACGAACGTGTAATAATGCTTAATATTTATATGTTTAAATACGTTATGATTTAGTGCAGAATGAAAGGCAGTCAAAAAGTTTTCTTATATTTTTATATTTTATATTAAACCAGAATTTCTAATCATATATTTAAAGTTGGTCCCATTTGTATAGAGATATACATAGCCTTAATTAACTACTAAAAGCTATTAAGACATATTTTAGGTTTTTTTTTTAAATAATCTTAATTTTATTAAATACTTAGTAATATTAGGTTTTCTTGCATCATAAAAAATAATATTTTCATACGTCAAAGGAAATTGGCTCTTCCGGAATTGGCTCTGGGAAAAAGCGATTGACGATAAAAGGAAAAACGACGAACGGGGCCGACTCGGATTTACGTCTATGCGAATGTCTTGGGTATAGATAGGTACGCATATAATATAATATATACAACAGAGCGTGACGGTTGCTGTGCAGTCATCGCGCGTGTGAGGCAGTGTATAATATTTAATACGCACGCCTCTCCGTTACGCCTTCTTTTTTTATTATTTTTTTATACGGTGCACAAAATCACAGTCGAGTATGTGTGTGTGTATTCATTCGACCTATTTTGATTGTTTTTTCTTTGGTTTTTTAACTTTAAGTCCCGTTTTTTTTTTTTTTTTTTATTATTATTTTATTATTTTAAGCGTCTGTTGTATGTACATAGATAATATGTTTGTATGAATTATATGAACATACTGATGACCATATCAGTGACAACGATAGCAGGATGTCTAGGTATTCTTGATCTGCGGACGCGTACAAAATATTATTATAATCTAAACAAATATCTATTGACAATTTTATAATTATTATTATAGTGTTTTTTATTATTTTCTTTCAACAATCGTAAGTTCCCGGCTATATATATATATATATATATATATATATATAAATACACGTACGCACATAGCATATATTCACGCCCCGCACAACGACATAATGGTAACGTGTCGTGTGCGCTCGTATGTGGTGTTAGTAGGAAGTGTAATGTAATAATAATAATAATATAATATTGCAGGACGTCTATTGTGTTTCGCGAATAGAGAAAGTACCGCTATGTGCAGCGCGCATTGATATAGGCGTATATAGAAAGTAACGTTTTTATTTTTTATTTTTTAATATATATGTACATATTTTGCTTTTTGTTTACAAGCCTCGTGCTTGCTTATTGGCGGCAACGGCGACTGCGTGAACCAACGCCGTCGCCCCGTCGCCAAAACAGTCGCCGGCGGTCTAAGTTTCTACACGCACATAATATTATATTGTTATAAATTATAATATAGATAATATATATATGTGTGTGTGTGTTTATTATGTATACACCGTTGGCCAATAATGATCAATAGCGCCTTATGATGCATAATAATATAAGATTATAATATACCTGGTACAGTAATACAAGCTATACTCTACAGTTGCCCCCGTGCGCGACTATTTTTTCTCCGTTAATCCGTTATCGATTATGTTTAATTTCACTATATTATATATTAGACGTATCCGAGGCTCGCGTATGATTATACCTAACGTCTTTTAGCGTTGGTTGTATGATGTAACTGTTGTGAATTGCGATGAAGGCATGCATCTAGATCAACAATTTCAAATCCTTGAACGACCTGCGCTACGACGATCGCACAATGTATATTTATCGTTGTTTTATTACCCATTATTGTCATTGTTATTGTACTATCGTAATTTGTACAATATGTTGTAGTGTATACATACACACAATAAAATAAGCTTATCTCACAATAACGGATTGGTATTAGGAAATCGTCAGCTAATACCAGTCATAATATACACGGATGCACTAAAGAGCTTTACTATTTTTGAGAGAACTTTATAGAAAATTATATAGCATGTTTAAAATTGGCACTCCTGGAAATACAGAAAATACTAAAAGCGGTCAAAAATAACAATAACTCTTAATTATTGTTTTTTATTGTTATAGAGATAGTCTCGTTTCTTGATTTACGTATTATTTACACGATTATAACTATATTATTTTAATATTTTGATAATTTCAAAATGCTTAGTAAAATCTTGCGTTACTACAGGACAGTTATTTATCATTAGGTGAGCAGTTAATACTTTTTAACAGAATCATATAGTAAAGTATATACTTATTCGCTTTAATATATACTACTATAGGTACTTATTGATGAATTATTTTTAAGTAGTTTTTAAATTTAGACAGGAATTAAAAAAATATTTAAAAAAAAAAATCGGTAAAAAGTTATCATAAATGTTTAGTTGATTATTTATTGTTATTGTAGCATTAGAAATTTTAACAAAATATTCATGACATATGGCGGTAAGTAACTAATATATTAGTTAGTCGAAAGTTATAACATGGACAAGATCTAGAGACTATTAGGTTAGGTTTCCGTGAATTCTTGACAGTTTACAATGAATTACCTATCCTTATCTATATGTTTAAATGTTTATAATATAATTAATGTATCATTATGTTACCCCTAAAGTTTTGCTTGCTAATATTATAAGTAAAAGGTAAAAAGTATAATTTTATTCGGGTTTTTACTAAAAATGTTTTGTACAACAAAGAATGTACGCTAAAAAACTAAAAAAGCTAGAAAACTAGAAAAATAATATTATGTTTTACTGACAATTAAAAAGTAAGTTTAACTTACTTTTAATAAATTTAACTACATATTTGTTTATCAAAATATTTTTATTTGTTTCTATGTTTTAAAACTATAATAATTATACGAGTATAATCATGCAATGATATCTATCGTATATTATTGAAATATTCAACAATTTATTCGATACATCAACTGAGATGTAATTTTTTTATTTCTTTTTTTTTTTTATAAAAATAAAATAATTTACATTATTATTGATAGATAAACTATTTATATATAATATGAAAATATTGATATTGATTTGCTTAAAATGTGGTATATTGTGGTATGCATACTTCATGGTATATTTGATCGACGATACTTTTTTGGTTGTACATTTTTTGCTGTTGAACGCATTTAAAATTTCTGACAAGGAACGATACTTGAACACTTGCCTCACGTATTATTCTTGCTGTATTTAAATTTCTTACATATTTTTATCCACAAAAAGAAAAAAATTTTCGCAGTATAAAATATATTATGTAGTAGCAGATGTCACAATAATACCTACACCCTGTGTAATAACAAATAATTAAAATTAATGTTTTTTTTTTTTAATAATGTACTCGTATAGTTATATAATTTTCTAATTTTCAAACAAAAGAAATTTATGTTAATACACAAAAGTATACCTAGCCCAAATATTAGTTTTCTGTTATGAATCAATGAGCGTCATGATTTATAAATCATAGATTGTACAAAATGTTTTTATTAATGACCCAAATAAATGCATGTGTTTCAGATTTCATAGTGTACGATTAGTAAACTCTAGCTAGTCAGTTGACTTTTGGATTTTCACATGATGTTTATCGATTATTTATAGCATTGATTGAAAATACAAATAATTATATTTCTTAAAAATTGGCTTAGATATTGACATTTAAATTAAAATCTTCATCACTAAACATTTTTATTTACAAGTAAATTTAAGCAAAATATGGTGAACAGCTATAAATTATACAACTATATTAACAAATGATATAGATTAATTCGTATTTTATTGTGTTTAAGAAATATATATAATAGCTTGCGCACTCTGTTGATCTATAATGTTATAAAATGTGAATCGCCAGTTGTATTATAAATGATTCATAATAAATCATAACGTCTATTTTATATCGTAACATTTATATAATAGGCTCTAAATAATTTATTAAAGTAACACACTTCATTAATTAACTACTTCTACATGAATTTAAACTCGTATGTAGACATATGTTCAGTAAAAGATATTTGTTGTACAGCAATTAAATATCGTTTAGTGTTTAAACAGACGTATAACCTAAATATTAATTTTAAATATGTTTACTTGTATTAAAAAAAAATGTAGGTCTGGAGTTAAATAAATATAATTTTCAGTGTACAAGAGATTTTAATAATTTTATGTAAATCTATATTTCTTAACTACGTTTTTAAAAGTATAATATATATATACGAGTCTATATGCGTATAAAAAAATAAGTGTACTACGAAATCCGTTTAATGTTGTTTACGATAATTATCTATGTAGGTAGTAGCCATAAGTCATACTTAAGAATAAACGAAAATCGGCAATTGTATTATATTTGTATTCGGTAGGTTTATACCTTCATAAATCATGTACATTTCTTGTCATTGCGGTTTTGTCAATCATTAATTAAATTTGTTAGTGAGGGATGTACTCTGATTTGGGCAACAAGGTCTTCTCTTTTCGAGGTCTTTCATCTCGCGGAATTAAAAGCTTCTGTTAATTATTTTCAAAAAACATTTTAATTTTTGCCACCACCGCGCTACGTATTCAACTCGCACAAAATCGTCGACCGTCAGAAATGTGTCAATGTAAACGGGCTCTATTCGTGTATAAGTCGATATTTACTAATATAATGTGCGTATATATACGATAAAAGATTGATTGTTTTGTGGGAGCTATCGTTGTGGTAATCGAACTACAGATCATAATATATATATATTTATATATATATATGTTATTACTAGACTGTGCCATCGCAATGATGTCACCGAAACATCCATCATTGAACTAATTATGGTGTTTGAGGTTTCAAATTGTATATAACGTGTTGGTATGTATTGTATATATAGTGGTAGAGATGAAGTAGAAAAAACAGCGTACAGTAAAAGGAACAACAACCGGAGAGGATAAAAACAAATATACCTACCATTCTTACTGCAGCTCAGCCTCTTAATTATCGCACGCGGTCTTGACGTGAAGCCAAAAATAGTTGCATTGTATCTATACAAAATATATCTATGTAATATATTGATGTGTGCACGGGTTTTTTCTAATACTAAACACGACCATTAAGCCGACACCTACCGATTTATGTGCCGAATTTCGCTGTTTAAAAATAATGATAATTGACACACATTTGTCTACTGGCGGTGTGAAATGGTTTACTCTGCACAACAGTTTTCAGATGATTTATTATGTGCGATTTATGATACGTCTCCGTTTGCTTCTTCTTCATGCCTATAGGTATGTGAAATATGTATACGTTTTTAAACGATAATATTATAATATCTGTAATATATATATATATATAAATTTATATTTGTATATGTTATACAATATTCTTGTATATTTTTGGCATTCAACGCACACTGTTAAGAGCAGCTTCTTCAAAATAAACCAAAAGAATTTTTTTTTTGTCTCGCGCGCGCGTGTTTGGGCTCATTGAATTCTTATTTTGCGTAGGATTTAGTTTTCTTTTTTCAGTGTGTAGTGTCTGTTGACTGTATCCGTAGGTGTCTTTGGACAGATTCACATACGCGCGTTCACACACACACACACATTTATACACACAAGTACACCTCACGTCGCGTTTAAGTCACCACCGCAACTATACGACTTGTTGATGGTATATTATATGCGTTGTGGTGTTGTCGCGACAATATTTTGGTCTTTTGTGTTTTTATTGTCCTGTATTATAATAACGACTACGAAAATATAATAAACGATGTGTTGATGTACCTTTAGGTACTTATACCTTCATTCTTGAATTTGGATACCTGTGATGTATATTATATTAAATTTAACATAGAGTATTCAATTGTAATTTATATTTGATTAGTTAAACGGTATTATAAATTGCCATGTTGTTGTATTAAAGTTAAACTTTTTTTTAGTCTTTCAAATAACAGCTTAGAAATTATCTATGGACCATTTAACTAATCGAATATATTTTGTTGTACTTGTCATTAACTGTAAATAATTAATTATTATCCCGAAGCGTATAAATACTAATTCGTAGATTATTAGTTGCGAAAGTTATCGGACCAAGGTTTTTTGCTACTATTAATATTCATAATACATGTATACTTGCTATTTTTAAATAAATTACATAAAATAATGTTTTTAAGATGATTTATAAATATTCTTAATTAGTTTTCAACTAGCTATTTGTAAAATTAGTTTATTAAATATCATATTAATCATATAGATAGGTACATATTTCATCTTAAACAAATAATAATATGATATATTTTATACACTTTTAGTATTTCAACATTATATATTTCTGTTCTAATTATAATATTCCGTTAAATAAATAAAGGCCGTTCGAATGACTAAATATGATTAAATCAAAACATCAATTTAATGTAGCTATACCTGTTTAATATATTATAAGCATGAAAAGAATTTTATTACTTATGTCTGCACTGCTATACATAGAGCATAAATCACATAATACATAAATTTCATTTTAAAATATTAATAAAGCTTCGCAGTTTTTGTTTCTCTGAGAGCGCTCTTAAAACTCTTACAAATGTCCGTTAAATGTTTTATTGAACAAATTATTAGTTACTTTTAATTAATATAATATAATTGATATACTCATGAAATAATTAATTATCTAATAGTTTTGTTGTTAATTGAATTCATGTGTTAGTGTTATTTTTATGTTTAATTAAACAATTTTATGAATTAAAATTCATTATTCAACACCACTATATAAAATTGAATTTATTCAACTCTTTAGTACCAAACTACCTTTTGGGCAATTTGTCAGAACTTCAAAAGTTGTATGGTATTTTATCAAATAAATTCCAAGTTTATTTATTTATTTATTGTTAGGCTACTATTAAAATAATCTATTTTAATTATATTATAATAAATGTATTTACGACATATCGAAATAAACTATAGGTAACTGTATAATAAAAAAAAAACCATAATTTTTTGTTTCATGGCCATGATTTATTAAGTTATAACAAATATTAAAATATATATAAAAAATATTATTTATAGAAAATAATTGTTAATACTCCATTTTTTTTTTTTTTTTTTTATAAACTCACCATATTCAATTCAAATTTCTATTTAGAGTATATGTAAATAACCACGCGATGAGAAAGTTATTTATAATATAAATAGGAGGAAATATCAAAAAATAAATGAACTGAAAAAATATTTAATGTCATTTAGAAAACTTAGAGAACATTTTGTTTTCTAAACTTCTTAATAATAATACGATAATCTATTAAGCATAAAACATATAAATATATACTATTGTCAAATTATAATAAAGTTTCGACGTTAAAAAATGTAAAATATTATAATATTATTACTTATTGATAAATAATATTTAATGTACTAAGTGTCACTGCTAAGAAATATATAGATTGTAAGTAGGTACTTTATATAATTATTAAAGATGTGCAATTTATCGGAAAAAATTTTCTGTAAATTAATATCAAGTTTAAAATGTGAATATGCATTAAATATTTCTTCTAATTTTCAAATTAAGTATGTCAAGTATGATATTTTGAATATTTTTAAAAATATTATCAAATGTGTACATATTTTTTTTTAATAAGAAATATACAATCTGTACGCTTGGGTAAAATAATATTATATTATATGTGATATAATATAATATTTAAATATGTACATATCAATATTTTTTTTTTCATTTTTACTATCTATCCATTCCTAAAATTAATTAAAAACTTATAAATATATATACGTTTTGTTGTATATCTTTAAATTTAATAGTTTTATTCTCAAAATACAAGTTGCAAAATCTATATTTTAAAAAACTGAAACATCTTTATTATTATGTATTATTATATTCAATTATACATTATTAAAAATACTATTTATACAATATATTTATAAAAGTATTAAGAAATAGCGTTTGATTTAAATTACCTTGCCGTATTATTGCATTGTTAAAGTTCACGATTTATCAATTTACATCTATTATATATTATTATAATTTATCGTTTGGTAACTATCTAAAATAAAAATAATAATTTATAACTGATAGTTATCTCATAATTAAATTAATATTGATTAAAAAATTTATCAATAAAACAATACTAAACACTATATATTTTAAACTATAATAATAAACAAATAATATACATTAACATTATGCTATATTTTTTTAATGTTATATCACAGTATGGAAGCGAATTGTTTACACAATAATTACTCCTCTCCCCCTTCCCAACACACACATTAACAATACTCCGAGGGTTGGTACATGTAGTTTCAGTTGAGTGACATTAGATTCAAAAGAAATTATTGTTAGGGAAAAGAGAGATCTTTGTGTACTAAGTGCAACGAAATTCTTATATTCTATACATGTATATATTATATATAAATAATATTCAATGTTAATTGTAAAAATATTATTTATTGATGTTTTACATTAAATATTACGTAGATTTAAGTGTCTAAAATTACATATACAAATAGGTACTTGGTCTCCTAAACATAAAGTAAATTCAAAATACAATATGTTAATAAGTGACGTAGTAGTGATGATTATAATAAAAACGGTATTGTTGGGGAACTAGAAGGTTTAGTCCATAAAAATGATTCAAACAAACCTTGAACAATTTTGATGTACATTTATTTTGAACACAAATGTCTTAAATCTTAGGTAGTAATTGTTGTCAAGTATTATAAATAATAGAAAAAAAATCTATTATTATTTTTGATAACTATTATAGAATATATTGTATTTTATACCTAAAAACACAAATGTATTTCTTTAAAAAGTTGTTATAATTATAGATAGTTTTAAATTTATGTTTAGTATATTTTGTATGATTTAGATATTATATTCATATATACATATGGATTTATTATATTATGTGGAGATATAACCTAATTAGGTTGTATGTGTGTTGTGTGTTAATATCGTGTTAATCATTAATCAGGAAGAGCCGCGGTTGGTTTATTACAAGTACGAATATACACAATTATGTATGACATCTGTAGTGAAAGGGAATAATATTACCCATGCATTAAATTAACGCATACATTTATTATGTAGGTACAAAACGTTTGGTTTAATATGACTTTAATTATGTTATTATTACTATTATATATATATTTATTGTGATGTAGAAATGTATTACAATTATAGGTCTGTTGCCCTTGAACGTAAAATAATATTAAACCGTTATTCGATGTTGTATAAATATATTTTTAAAATACAGTATCTATTATTTAATAAAGTAAAATTTAAATACAATTTAATCAAACCATAGCAAAAATTCAGTATACTTGCGTGCTTATATTTAATTAAATATTTTAAGCCGTTATGGATTATAGTCATATTTTGTATTTACAAAAGGTATAGTTATAGGTAGGTATTGACAATTAATATATATACATAAGTACATGTCACTTATATGTATATGTTTTTTAGTATGTGGATCATGCGCGGTAAAATATTTTTTTATATCTATAATATTTGATTGGGTCTATTTATAAACCATAATGTTTTCTACTTTCACACCTCACAGTATCAAATCGTACTTGTTTTATATACCTATTTTGTCTATTCTTGTAGCCGATTCTAATATTAACTCATATTATATAGCAGTGATTTGTTAAGCTTAATAATTTATGTAGATAACTACATATGATTTCGTATTTAAAAAATAACTCTAATTAGGAACTACAATATTTCATTAAATTAATTATTTTTATATTGTTGAATCAATTGAGTTTTAAGTATAATTATGTACCTACTTTAATTATATATCGTATCTGTATAATTATTATCGTTTACTTAACTGTAAGAATGTGAGCAATAATACGATAGTAGCCATTTTTTTTTTTTTTAAGAATAAGAACGATTAAAAAAGATTTGTTTAGTGATTATTATATATTATAGTTGAAAATGTATCGGTAGACTGTCGTTTATAAACAAGCAATAACTTATGATTTCGATAAAAGTAAAGTACGTAAGGTAATAATATAAAAGTAGACATTAATATTATTATTATTATTAAATATTTCCTTGTAGGCGGTGACTATTAGATTATATTATTATATTATTTTCATACCATTGTAGTGGAGATGCGGTGCACATAAATATGCATAAACTTAACATTTACATGTACCGGGTAATATAAGATAATATTACTATATAAGTATGTTTATTGCATATTATATTTTATTAATTTTTAACTATGAAAGTAGATTTATAGCCAATAAGAAGGGACACAGTAGCGGTGAAACGAGCGTTAATGACAAGGCCCCGGTGGATTTTTACGATACGATAATGACCAACCTAAAACTATTGCGACTGCACACTTTATTGCCAATTTTTTTCCCTCTAGGCAGCCACAGTTAGCCACCGGTGCGCGTTCCATTGTCGGGAGACACGGATTTTACGACTGTTGTGTGGCAACACCGACACCACGTGCGGATAAATTATGTTTAATATAATATATTATTAATATACTTCATAGTAATGACTTATATTACTGTCATATAACGTGTGGTAGATACCTACTACAATTTACGTTCTGGCCGAATATTGTATTGGTAGCTATTTTGATTTTATGTTGCACCTTAAAGTAATGATCACTTTGTTTAATTATATTAAACTATTATAATATTGCCGTGTTGGATTATTCGATATATATATCGGTTTCAAATTGCCTTGCGATGATGATATAATTATTATAAATTTTTTTTTAAATTTCAATTATCCAAGTTGGAAAAACGGACTATTCGATTAACGGCTGAAGTTATGAACAAAAATTATTCAATCTAAAATATTCAATATATAACATAATACATAGTTAGTTGCATATACCTTCCTAATTCTTATGAATTGCTTTTTTGTTTTTAAGAATTTACTATTTAACTATTATTGATAAGTTATTTAGTCTTTGAATATACCAACACCATTATAGTTTCTCAGAAATATATATATATATATAATTACATATAATATTTTATTAATATTGCAACATTAAAATTATTAATGATATATGTTCACATTATTTCCTCTTTAAAATAATTTATCCATTTAATTTTTTGATATATTATGTAGGTATATAGTATCTATATGAGTAAACGCGAAATAATATAGTTTTTAATCGTGTAGATTTTAGTTATAATATGTAGGAGTATATATATTGTATTTAAAAGGCTAATTAAAATTATTGAAATGTTTATTTATAAAAATGCTAATTATGTAATTTATAATTTACGTATACTTTACATAAATGTGATTAATTATTATTTATCATAGGTATATATCCTAATTATATAAATTATACTTTTTCAAGTAACGTATAGTTGCGCGTTTGCTTAAGCTAAAAAAAAAAATAATATGTATATTATTTTAATCGTTCTATAAGTAGTGTACGTGAGTCTGTTGAATTATTTGTCGTTGTCGTCTTGCGGATGAGTCTTTTTAAAGCGTATTTCGAATATATATATACGCACACATATTATTATAATAATCGTTGACTCGTTAACGATGTGAGAACGCGATTGTATTGTGTATACCAAAGTATTTATATAGGTATATAAATACTTTATGTAATGGAATTCAATAAAATAACATTTAAGAAAAATATAAAATGATAATAATTATTTTCGTTGTTCCCATTCGTGTGGTGGTAGTGTTGACTGGTGAGATGAGGCGGTAGAAGTGTCGTACAAAAAAAAAAACGTCAAGTGCACGTCATCGGAATAACATACCACGTATATAATATATGTACCTACTATACCTATATGTATAATGTTTACATACTTACTGCGTTACACGCAGTATACATACACACACACACACATATACTGTGTGCTTGCTTATGTGTACGAACGACGAGTGGGGTCAGTAAGAGAAAAAAAAACAAAATAAAAATAAAAATTTCTTTTTTTATTAATATTCAGAAAAAAACTCTCGGCATTTGTGCTACAGCCTGTTATACACCACCTATACCACCGCCCTGTCGTGTCCTACGTCAAACCCCCGGCATTGTGATGTCTAGCGCGGGATGCAGTCGGTGGCGGTTGTCGTCTCGGTCGACCGGTCGGTGCGCGCACGGGGGCGGGTCCGTGCACCGTAAAATGCTGGATTGGTCGGCCGGCCCCCGCCGAACAACAATTGACAACCGGCTATAATATAATATCATATATATATATATACTCACCTAAGTCGCGCACGTTTTAAAAACAGCCCTTGCCGATTATATTATTATCGCCGTCGCCTGTATACACGTATATATAATAAGAGTGTATAGGTGTATACGCTATGTATATATAATAATATGTTGTAAGAGAGAAAGAGACGGACGGACGGATGGACTGAGACGTGGCGACCGACCTTTTCATCGTTGATTAATGATCAATCGCATCGGGTTTTCGAACGAGTGTGGCGTGTCTGTGTGCTGCGTGCCGCAAAAAAAAAAAAAAAAAAGAAGGCAAAATCCTTTCCTTTTACTCGTGTCGCCCCGGCGACGGCGACCTTTGATCCCCGCGCACACTGTCCCAATGATTTATTATTATGCCGCATACACGCACACACGCACGCATCACACGACACTGCACATAATACAACTCGAAAACGGCGTGGCGTCGGCATGTCCAACAACACTAATAGTGTATACTATGTATACGGTCCACATAACGCGTGTATTGTGTCGTCGTCCGCCGCGGACAATCCCGCGAGACGCCCGAAAAAAATATTGTTAACCCACCAAACGCGTCTTTTTCACGTATATCTACTGCAACCCGCAGTCAATTCGTACGTGGACGATAATACGTATAATATAATATTATGTTCGCGCGCATATGTAATATTATAATATATTATGTCTTGTGCATCACCTGTTTACTGTTGTACCCAAAAGCGTATTGTTCATTATTCATTTTAAAAGGACACGTATACTGCTATAGTACAGTATCCGCATGCCTATCTTATATAAGCGATACCAAGCAAAATCGTAATTTTTACCACGTCTAGGTAATTAATGTTAAGGTTTAAACTACACTTAGGTACCTATTAATAAATTTGCAGAAGATGAAAATATTTTCGATGTTATTAACCTTAGTTTAATAAAAAAAAACCTATTCTAATCTTTTTTTAAATAAAATGTTGTCCGATGAAGAAGTTACAATGTTTTACATTTTCTTAGATAATGTTATATCGCTTATTTGTATTGGTTTAGTTTCGTTATAATATTTTGCTATATTTTTCATATTTCCCATATAAATTAGATGGAGACAGTATGACGCCGAACATACAGGTATCACTTCTTTTTCCATTTGTGTCTTTTATCAAATTGAATTGTATAACACGCAGTATTAGTTAATATATTATATATATAATAATCGTAGTTTCGAACATATATTGCATATTATATTTTAAGAATATGTGGACTTGTATGACTTATATACAATACTCTAATATTTAATGAGAGTTTTACGATAGTTTTTAACTAATAGATACGTGTTCATAGGTACTAAAGGGCCATTTTCATTTCTTTATACAAGATTAATCATGTAATTTAGTCTAAATGATCCATATTTCTACTATAATTTTTTTCTGATAAATTCATAAACTTAAAAGAATCAGTTTGATCATCTATTAATTTTTGAGCTCATAATCCACCAAACGAATATAACTACATCATATTATTATGGTTCGTGTAATTTGTGTGAATGAAGCAGTCAAATACACACTAATACATTGGCTATTATATATTTCATGTTGGTGAAATTTTATCCAAAAATGTTTCAAATTTCAAGTCAAAAGTTATTGTTTTGCATTTCGTATAAATGCCATGTAAGCCAAATCAGCACATTTCAGTATTTTGAGAATAATTTATTTGACTGAAATTTCTTCATTCAAATAACGAGCTTTTATTTCAGTAATACAAAATTAGATAATATTTATGAATTTTTTTTGATTTTCAATTGTATACCTTTGTTATGTGTGATTAAACCATTATGTTCTTTCTATATTTTTATACCAATTCTTATGATGTATTATTTTCTCCAGAAATTGTTTTTTGAAAATTGTACACAACGATTAGTCACTACTGCGAAGGCCGTTTTTAAGGCATGTATCTTAATCTAAATCAGTACGTGGATCTGTGGTTATTAAACGCACTGTAGGTACATCAGTGAGATTGTGATATAAATTAATAACTAATCAATATAAATCACATCTAACTTTTATGCAATTCCTAGTTATGACCCGTTATATAACAGTGAGTTATAATATTATGTTTCTAGTGACTAGTTATATAGCCTCTATACTGCCAGCATTTAATAACTAATATTACATGTATGTATAACTTTTATAGTCTACCGTCTAATATTTTTGAAAACATGATAATATTGACATTTGTATCATGTTTGGGTCTTATAAAATGTTTGTAATCTGAATGAGAGTGATTGAGTTCAACAAAGTATTGAAATAACAATATAGTAACAAAAATAATTATTGCTATTACTATACCTATTGGTTAAAATTAAGTGAATCTATTTAAACCATTTTAAAAATATTCAGTTTCTAGTATATAGTTAAATAATAATTTTAGTTGGATTAAGTAAAAAAAAAAAATAATAATAATTACTAATTTGAGCATTAGAGGGGTGTTAGATTAAAAAAATCCTGGGCCACAGCCAAAAAAAAAAAAAAAAGTTTACACCACTAATTTGTCGTGTATACTATAATATATAAATACTTAAAAAAAAGTGGTATTTGATAAAATTGATACTATGGTCAATTGTATTGGAAAAACGTATAAGGTGGCATGATAAAAAATCGTTCTGATCGAATCTACCGTTCTTAGCTTTACCGTATACAAAACATAGTCTCGCGTCTAAATTTTTTATTATTATTAGATATACGTTTTTTTTGAACGACTTTCACGTGATTTTAATGACTTTATTACCGAAAATATATTCGTTGTCATTGTTATACTACATATTAATATTATTATGTTTACTTAAAGTTAATGTGTATTGCAAATGTACGCTATAAAGCCCAATTCGTTTATTGCACGACAACGATAAAGCGCGGCGGCACTGGTGACTGCGACTACCCGGAACTTTTTTTGTTTTCGTTCGCTTGTGGTCGGTGGGAGCGCAAAGAGAAACGGAGTCGGTCGGTTAGAGGCGCGCGGTAGATGCTGTTGCCGTCGTCGTAACCTTCGCCGCCGACCGTGCTCGGGAGATGGACAGTTCGTGATGAGGTGTCCGGTAGCTCGGAAGATATTTCATACACATCTTTTCATCCGTTCCACCTCCGCGTAATGGTATTTAGCGCGCGCGTTCATACCTATAATTTAATATAATTTATCGAAATCGCAACCAATACCGATCGTACGTTTTTTCATCGATATTTTATAATTATTATTGTTTATTATACATCTATTACAATTACATATTATAGTAAATATATATATATATATTATTATTATTTGCACATCATTGTATTGTATGGATTAACATGTTAATCCATGCGAAATGATATCCGAAAATGTGTGCCGGTTTGAAGAGGTTCAGCCTTTGGCGTTTTGCAGAAGATTTGATTTAGCTGATTGCAGTACTCAAGTAAGCACACACGATCATGTAATATATATATTAGTATATTTATTATTTCATTTATAAATCCGGATTATCATGATTCGTGACATATTTGACAAATATTCTCTATTTGTAATTAGCCATAATCCCACTAAGACATTAAATTGATTGAGAACGTATATTATACAGTATAAGAGTATATGATGTGTACGTTAGTTGAAGTCTCTCAAAATTGATCATTTATTATTATTATTATATTCTATTTCTTACTTATTTAAAGTATTTTTTTTATTAAATTTAACAGTTTAATTATCATTTATAATAATTTTGAATACTATAATTATAGTTTTATTTCGAGTTTACTAAATAAAAATAAATAAGTATGTAACAAGATAAATAACTTTACAAAAATACGTTAATTAATAATCACATTGATTATTTGTTGTTGATTAGCACTTATTCCGTTATAAGTATATTATTTAATAGTAATAGTATACTTTTTAATAATTTCAATGGACTTTAATCATTAAAGGTATAGGTACCTTTAAATAATTGTTTCGGTATTATTTAAACAGTTTACTTTAAAAAATGTGTAAATATAATATTTGTATTATTCTAAAATGAGAGATACATTATTCTTTTAAGAATAGTTGTATTAATTTAATATAATATTAACTACTAAAAATTGCAATTTATAAAGTTTTTAATATGCAAATTACATTTATGTATGATTAATATACCAACCTATATATTATAATCCTTTTTGAAGTCAACTGTTTAATGTACAAATGTAATGAAATACGACGGTATTTATATTAGTATATATTATTATATAGTGATATAATGTTGCACAAATATATGTATCTACATAAATAATACTTGGATATTAAATTTGTTTGTACTATAGATGTACCTATACTATATAGTTATGTTACAAACATTTATTATAGCTATAATAGTTTATTATACAGTCGTAAAATTTTAAAAATTAACTCATTATTATAATGTTATACGCTAATATTAAAACATATGCTTTATAATTATGAACAATATTTTTATAAACGCGTAGATCTTTATCATCATCTTACCATCTTCAACATAATTTTTTTTTCCCGCAACATTTTAACACGCTAATGTATTAGATCAGTTCTTTATCGACCCTATGCAGAGGTGTACATTGCACAAGTTATATTGTATTTACCTCTGTTAATTCGTATCATTAGCACTGTGAATCAACGTATCTGGTAAGTTTGGAGACAAACAATAGTCTAGCAATTATATTTGAGGAGAGACTTTAGAGAGGGTAGATTTCATATGAGCATTAGTAAATTATACAATACGCCACTCTCAGCTAATTATTTTTAAATAACATATACTTTAGCTAGATGATATTATTATAGTATATATTTTAGTGTTTTTATAGACGAAACATGAGATTGATTGTTAGAATTTAAAATTATATATCTATATATCCATGTTTTGATAGCCGGTGCTTGGTATTATTGTGGTATTACATTAAATATTTAATCATATTATAATCAAATGTTTTGAACATGGAAACCGCGGTTTCGTATACTTAAAAACCTAGTGAAGTCATACCAAAACAACAGCACGATTAACGAATGTCGAAAGCCGCGTGTGATTATTATATTATTTTTACTATTATTATTATTATTATTATCATTAAATTATCATCATTATTATTATCATTGTTGCTATAAGGGATACGGGGCACATGGGTAACGTGTATCGGTCATTAAACGAGGGAGGCGTTGTGCAGTAAAATACGTGCACGAGCTTCGGTCGTCGTTGTCGTCGACGTAGAAGTGTGTTCGCGGTGCGTCCTATATGCGTTTTATACAACGCCGCTCGCGGTTAAGTCATATTATTAATACATCGGGAGACCTTAAATTACACGTAATACTATGCTGCGGGCGTGTATATGTGTGTGTGTACGTACGTTCGTATGTGTTTGTGTATATAACTCGCGTCTATTAAAGTAATTAGGCTTTGCGTGAACGGGTCGGCCACAGGTTTTTTTACATCTTTCTCTCTCGTTCGCTTCTTTACTTTTTTAATTTATAGTCGGCCGTCCTTCAAACGGCCGCCGACCCGCCTGCCTGCGTTTATTTGATCTACACAATTTTCCAAATTATATACGCCCCCTAATAAGTCTCACAGTCAAATTCAAATAAGGCGCCGCCGCTGCTCTATTTGTCAACGCGTTCTACCGGGTTGGGGTGCGCTCATACGTTCACCTGCGCGATGTGCATTTGTTCGAAAAATTTCCCATAATAATATCTCGCCGAAAAAGAATCAGAATTATTGCTATCCATAATATTATATGTATGATGTAAATATATATATATATATATATATATATATATATATATATATTGATAGCTGTAAGTAAACAACATGTGTATTTTTGAACAATAACAACGACCTTCAAACGTAATTATTATACCAATTATAAAATTTGATCGACCAAATAAATCTTTACCGTGCCCATAATAATATAATAATTATTTTTAGTAATGAGCGACAACAATAAACTACTTTGTAGTTCGTATTGTATATATCTCAAGATTGATGACAAAAAAATAGCCAGTCAAAAATCACATAATATTCTTTTACCTTTATTGGTTATTAGAAGTTAAGTACGTATTACAAGTTACAGTCACTATTTTTATAAATGATGTTACTTTCAAACGTTATTTATATTAATGAGACATTCAGATGTTTTAAAAATTGGCAAAGAACGATTTCTCGTGTACATAAAAGTGTTGAGTAAAAAAAAGGTTAAAATTTTGATCAGGAAAAATGCTTAGAAATAAGGTATGTTTGTTTTTTATTTTTTAAAATTGCATCTTTAGGAAAAATAAAATATAGTATAGAGAGGGCAAGATTCTTGCATAAGTAATTTTGGAGAGTAACTTAATTTTAGTTACAATAGTTATACTGTAATTAAGTTACTTCCTAAGAAATTTTATGGTAATATAATTAAATTTTAGTTTTTAAGTTATTTATGCATAATTTAAATTACTTTTTTTTTAGTAAAATTACTAAATTAATCGTTAATTAAATTCTTTAAATACATTTTAAGAACCAATTTATAATAATATATTTAAATATATCATAAAAGAACTTTTTTTAACGGTACATATATATGTAAAAGCTAGCATGTGTTACAAAAATATTTATTTTTTTTTTAATAAATACTAAATTGAAAAATCCTTTGTTATTTAAAATAAAGAATAAAATGTGCTTAATAATTATTCTCTTAGTTAAATATTTTTTATAATTTTATATTGTTGATTGTCATTACTCATTATTAACTCAATGTATTGACAACATAATTTTATTATAATAGGCTTCATATGCTCCAGTTATATTTTTGAAAATAAAAATATATAGTAACTTTAAATATTATAAGGTGACCTTTTGACAACTAAAAAGTAATATAACTTGATTAAAAAAAAAAACAAAATCAATTTTTTCAGATATTAAACATTGTTATAATATAGTTTAAAATGTTACTAGTTATGATTAAATGATCATTGAAGTACAAAATAATATATTACATAGAAAATTTTACGTATTTTATCGATGAATAATAATATTTACTTTATAAAATATATATTATTATGAGGTACCTCCACTGAGTGGCCCCTTCACTCATTTTATGTTCTATTCATGTGTGTGTGTGTGTGTGTGTGTGTATTTCCATCTAATAAGCTTATTGTCCAATATTATGTAACAGATGACCTAATATACAAATTTTAAGAAAAAAAAAATATTGATTTTAAAGTGTAAACGTGTAAAAAGAATCAGTTATGGTTAATAAAAAACTTAACTGAAATTGTATTCGGTTAATCCATGTCCACCATCACAAATACATCCAAAAACGTGCGTTAATGGCAGTCGGAATTCTTTCTTTGCTCCGTCAATAAAGGAAATGTATGAAACTACGCTGAAGCAAACTCTATAAAAAAATAAATCTTTGTGCATAGTTTAGCGAACACGTGAACTACCTACGTTATTGTTATACTGTCTGTTAATCATTTTTTTTATTTTTTTACGATCATCGATTGACATTGCCTCGCACATCGCGTAGTTTTAGGTAGGCACCGACCAAAGCAACTTGCTGCACCAAACATACCGCTCATTACACCACGTGCATCATATTATATTAATATAATATTATGTACGTAGTACGTACACATCCTATATTGAGAACCAATGATGGCCAGAAGGTCTGATAGGTAAAGGCATTCATATAAATAATAAATGCCACTGAGATTATGATTTATTCGCCTGATGTTGTCGGGTGCCTCGTAGAAATTATATGGGCCTCTCTCGCATTCAATAATGTTCCTGTCCGACAATATAATAATGACCGCAGCAGCCGCGCGTAATAATAATTATAATGATAAAGTTACCTGTTTATTATTATGATAGCTGGTGAAGCGGTCGGTCGTTTACGGTGGTGGTGGGGCGGGGACGACAACGACGACTGAGATATACCGGCAGTATTAATACTATGGCTATGCTCTCACAAAAATCCCAGTAAAATAAATGAAAAAAAACAATACAACGTATTAACATGATGGTACAACTTATGCGTAAAAAGGATTAAATGCAACCTTCCTCCCTTCCCCCCAAGTATTTTAATAAATTTATATATTTTTGGTATCTTTAATATTATAATACTTGTATACTCGTACTTTATATACCTACCGCTGCCTATTAAATATAAAGGGAAACGACGACGACGGTGTGTGTATACTCGTCCTTAAAAATGTTAATACGCCATTATTTACCTAAGGTCGTCAAAAAATTACCATCGACCTTGGTCTGTTGTCGAGAGGCAGGCATCAATCAACAAATTCTCGCGCTCGCGATGCCCCACGTATATACAAAACACACACATTCACATACACACATACTCTGATGGACGTATACCGAATACGCGGTAGTAGGTATATTGCTGTGCGGGTGAGAAATATATTTATGTATATAAAATTAAATAATAATATACGTGTCCAGTTCGCCGTCGTCGCGTATATACATACGCTGAGAAAACTGACTGTTCACACTTCACACAAACTATTACCTCCGCCGCAGCATCCGATCTCGCGTGAAAACTTAATTAGCGTCTTACACGGGCCGCGTGCGATTTATTTAAGATAATATACCATAACGCGCTAATGACGCGCGCGCAACGGTCGGCGTAGGTAATGGGCTCTGAAGAAAAATAATACACACACACATATAATACAACAAACAAATTATGCTATCCAGCCAACAGTTCTTCGGGACCGTAGTCTTTCTTCTCTCTCCTCCCGCGGTTAATAAGGACTTTTTTTCTTCCCAAAACGGTGTGTAAAATATTATATTATTACCGAACGCCGCGAGTGAGTGCAGAGACGGCCAACGCCGCTAGATTATTATTATTATTATTATTATTATTATTATGGTTGTAAAACTTGACAAATTGCCGAGCGACAGGTTTCACATTGTTCTTAGACCACGTCCACTAACACACACACACGTATAAGAATATACGTGTACACACATTATAATAATTATAATAATAATACGACGTATTAGTCCGTATTGAGCGGCTGCTCCGCCAGCTATTTGCGAAATTCTCACGCGACATAACCGACGAGCTTTCTCTCTCCCGGGGTGAGGAAAATCTGTCGGTTGTCGCCCACGCTATAGCCCGCTGGTCACTGCACCCGCCACCGTGTGGGGGTATGATATATGTACGGTATAACAGATATTATATTGGTACGTTAAAGTCAAAAAGTGTCTGCATGTAGAGGTTATTTATTTTAGTAACCAATGTCAATCTATCGCTCGACGTATATATTATATATAATACGGACGCCAGTGTGTGTGTGTGTGTGTCTGTGTGCGTGTGCGTATGTGGTCGCTCCCGTCAAGTGAGCACGAAATTATTTAAGAATTCTATTCAAACGACTTGACGCGTCGTCCACTCTGACAAATAATAAATAATAATAATATTATATACGTATGCGTATGTGTCTTGTGTGTCCGGGCGAGGGAGGGAAAGGCAAAAAAACGTCAGTCACACGTTAACGGCGTGCGGAGGCGGAGGACACACGTACGTGGTAGCAGCAAGAAGAGCTGTTGTAGTTATGCGGAGAGACCGACGGACGGGCAAAGATAAATATTTACTCAAATACACTTGCCCAGATCGACGGCCAGCAGGTAGACTTTTGTACAATATAATGTGCACTCTGGCAAATGTGTTGACTCCGCGCATGATAATTATCATAACCACTTGAGACGACAAAATTCACCTCGGGATGGTAAAATAATAATCCCGCGTATGGAAACGTACCTACGCATATATATATAATATTATATTATTATATAAACGTGCGACTACCTACCACAAAATATTATGTATACTATAGTAACATTTATATATATAGCTGGAAGTGCGTTTTTATTATTATTATATTTTCATTTTTGGAATTTTGGGTCGAGTGCTGGCGTGTATGCATCTATGTATGCATGTATATATATATATATATATATATATATATATATATAATGTATAGTCTCATCCCTCGCCGGATTCGGGGGCTCCATCCTCTTATATATAATAATAATACATACACTATACACGCTTATAATAATATGCGCATAATAGGCCTACCGTTTTGAATTCAGACGGTGGTTTTAGTGTTATTGTGTTATATATTTTTCTCTCCCGCACATACATAATCACGCAATCAGCGTTTCAAAATCGAGGGAAACGAAATAATGTGCATTTCATCGTTATTGTTGTCGTGGCCCGCCATCGCCGCGGCGGGTCCATAATATTACGCGTCATATGGATGACCGTCGTCGTCGCGTCGTACCTTGAATTTAACAGCTACCTGCTCGCGCGGATATATTTTTAAAATTTTAAGTATAAAATCGACGTCGGACAAAGACCCGCAGACGAGCGCTTATTCAAGTGCCCGATGCGCCAACAACCCCTTCAAAACGATTTGATTGTACAATAAATATTCGGCATTGCGGACCATTTAGTAAGTGCTTATCGGGCCTGTAATATATTACGTTGCAGTTGGACAACATTAAAATGTCAAGAGGAAAGTAATTAACCCTTATACTTATCCTTACATTATCTCCTACATTGTATTTCATATATACGCTCAAGAACTGTTGTTTAGGTTCATCTTCGCATTATTTTTTAATTATGATTTCGTTCACATTTTAATTATCGGAATTTTAAAATGCATAAACCTATGTCATATTTTCTAATGCACATCTTTTTTATGACATTTAAGCAATATATTGTGGTGATAGAATCTTTTTTTTTCAAATTAGAATATATTTTTAACTATAAATTGTAGAACGTAGTTATTTTATTTTTTTTTTTTAAATGTTAATATACCTATCTTAATCAAAATTTTAACGATCAGTTTTGAGTTTACAATCTAGATTAGGATAATGGCCTATAATAATAGGCTTAAAAGATAGGGTTACAAATTATACATGTATAAAATATGAAATAGGTGTAATATTTTGTGTAGTGCACTATAAAAAGTACCACACTAAACAGCATTTCTTTATTAGACTATTATTTATAGGTAGTCAACAATTTTTACAAATTGTAATATATCATTTTTGTGCTTATCAATATCGTTGCATTTTTATAAATATTTAAAACATTGTGAATGCTTATATAATTTAGAATAATTACGGTTTTATCTATAGTACCACCTACTTATAATCTATATACCTAGATAACCGTAATTATAATTTTAAATTTTACACGTACACAATTTATTATGTGTATGATATTTTTGTTGTTAGTTGAATAAGTACTTAATACATTATAATAGTTGTTAGTTTTGTATTTCAAATTATTATTAATAGCTATTTGTTCAATACAACTATGTTTTTTTTTCTTACGACGATTTGTACTAATTATTGTTTCGAACGGTAACAACTATTTATTTATCACTATTTTAAAAATTTTAACACATTACATTGGTACGTGTTTACTAATATATGTGTACCTATATGGGTTTTAGAAATTGTGTACGTTATAGGGGTTTTACGTATCCACCTCTCTCGTATACTTTCTTGATACATATTTTTGATTTTATAGTGGCCTGAGTGTATTGTTTTAAAAAATACCGCGTAATATAATTGAGATTTCCATAAAAAAAAACTTTTTATTATAAAATGTCATACTAATTTTTATATCGACTTCTTTATCATAAATTATAATTTATACTATAATAATTGATAGGTAGATGCTTAATAAGTAAAAAATAAATTAATTTCTGTTTTTATTTCATATTGCGAGTGTTTGAGAATTGTCTATAACATGAGTTGTTTTCAAGCGTAAATGTAAAGCTGTTCAACAATTAACTTGTAACGTGTAATAAAATAAGTTGTATAATATATTATTTGTGATATTTTTAATCTGTAGTTTACATTCACCTATAAACATTTAATAGCTACACAAGTGCGATAACTTATTTATATTAATCACATAAGGAAGGAACGGATTTCTATGGCGATAAATATATAGTCGATCAAAATGTAGTAAATATTTTTATTGCTCATATTGTATTCCTCGAACTTATAGTTGGCCAATTCAGGGTTTCTTAAAATAATAACGATTATCTACATGTGTATATAAATAAAAGCTATTTTTAATAACTGAAGTTATTTCTTTGTGAGGATAATATTTTTAATTTTTATTTATTTATATTAAAATACTGGATGAACCTGAAATCATATGATATATGAAATTAGAGTAAATGATTAAAATCATGCATATAATATATACTAAAATTCAAGTAACATTCATGAAAAAGATATAGCGATCTTGTTAATTATGGAAAAAATTAAGGAATGATAATTAATCTTGATTAATTTCATTATTTTAATAATAGAGCGATTGATCAAATATATAGTTGTTTAAAGAATCACAAAATATGGAGTAAGAACATTTTTCAATAACTAAAAGCGAAGATTCCAAAATTAACTTGAGATAGCATTGCAGGGCATCAACTTTACCATTAATAAGCATACACGAGTAGAAAGAAATTTTGAATTTAGCCTATTTTCTTACTACCTACATAATATAGTTGTATCATATGATTTGAGATACAAAGATTAATTGTTATTTAATTAAATAATATAATAAACTGTAATATAATGAACATAGAATATTAAGGTTTTTACTAATTATTATCTGACATACCAATAATAATATTATTTGGTTATATGTAATAAATACTATCTTAATAATTCTTGGATGATTTAGAAATTCATCATATTGTATGTTAGTTATGAATGTTATGATAATATGATAACATACTATGAGTAATGACTATTGATTTCTTTTGTTTTATTCATAAATTAATATCAATCATACGAAAACGTGAAAGTTTAATTATTGCCAATGCTGAATATCGTATCGTGTAACGGGTTTGCCGTATACGTGTAACATACATATTTAAACAATATATAATTTTTGTTTTGTTACGTTAAAAAAACGCAAAATAAATTATAATTAATGTTTTCGGTTGAATTAATATTAACCATTATAATGATCTAAAAATAAAATATCATTATAATTAATTCTATTTTTGGCATTACAACAATAATTTTCTAGGCATATTATTCTGGATGTTATTTATTGAGTTGATACAATATAAATTTAATATACTCTCCTAAGCGTATTATACTTTGATTTAAAATACAAACAAAAAATAAAAGTCGTATTACGTGACCATATAGGTACATTTATGATCTGCTCATTTTCCAATGTGTCTTTGCATTTGTCCCAAATGATAAATTACCAAAATGTGTTAGGGATTTGCCTAATTATTTGTATTTAAAATTTTAAAATTTGTATTATTAAAACGATAAATACATGCTCAAACAATATGACGTGATCATTATAATCATTACAATAAGTTATTTAAGTTATAAAATGCCTGTGCTGGTGTACAAATCGAACTTAAAACGGGTAAATTTTGTATAAACATACAGGTTATCATACAAGCTAATCTCATACATATCAGCTATGATTAATTATGAAACTCTATCGCTTTAGGGCAGGATGGGCTACACGCGAACGGGCAACAGTGGAATGGACCAGCGAGGTTGGCAGGACTTGGCTACGTGCAGCCCCATGCTGGCGTTCCCAGTCGAAGGACAGCACCACCACCATCAGTCCCATTACGGTCAGCATCCGTCCAGCGCGATCAGTTACCCGCCCGGGCCCGGCATGTATCACCATCCTCATCACCACCAACACCACCACCAACACAACAACCACAACAGCAACAACAACACGGGAAACGTATTGTTGCAGAACGTAAGCCTGTGCGCGCCTCCATTACCACCACCTCCGCCAGCTACGTCCATTGATATGGGCCATCCGACCACGTCGTCTTCGTCGTCGTCCCTGTCACACTATCATCACCACTCTTCGTCGATCGGTACGTTATCTATATATATATATATTATATATATGCTGTTTAAAACTTATCTGTACCCAATACTCATGAGCGTTTCCAAAAATATTCAATTCACTGCATTGCCAACGTGCGCAAACACCCCGTTGGATACTATAACAGGCGATGAAAAATAAATTTATAATTCGAAAGTTTGTTGTATTATTATTTAATATGATGTTGAGTTCGTCTGGTATATAGGTACGTCTAATAGTAAAAACGGTTTAGTGTAAAGCCCTATTTTATGTTTGTCGTGTCATGGTGGTGTTATTTATTTCGATTTTTGTTTGAAATCAAAAAGATCACTGGGCCTCACTGAGAAAACTCGTTTGTAGGCCCAGGATTATCCGAGTAAAGTAATCTTGATAAAATATTACATATCTAAAATATAACATGAGAGATACATGACAAAATCAAATAGAAATACAATAAAATTACGTGATATTGGATTATAAAAATAGGGTTTGAATTACAATTCAAATATACATTTTAAACTTTACTCGCAATGTATTCATGTTTGAGCCAATGGACAACATGTTTTTTAAAAGCAGGTAAAGGCATATTAGTTATATCTGAGTTCCCAAGAAATGATATACTCTATGGCATCCGATTTCTTTTTAGTCAGTCTAAAGAATAATTATTAGCTGCGTGTCTTGTGTTAATTTCATGGTTAATATGTTTATTGGTTATGTTTTTTTTAAGCTTATGGTTATCATTTTCATGTATAAGTTGTTTATATTAAGAACGTTAAAATCTTCGTTTTGCTGGATACTTCCCATCTTTTTTACTAGCAATTTAATAATTGAATTTTGACATTATTGAAGTTGTACCAAAACATTATCATATATGCCCCTCCTCACCCTATTACGCTGTATGTAATTACTGATTCAAGTCCTTCATTGGTAATATCTTTCTTAATTATTTTATTATATATATCAATTTCCTGAATTTGAATTATAAAAAATGTCCAAGAACTCACAAAATCTTAAAATGTTATACATACATGTTAAATATTCATATTTCTCCATCATAAAATAATTATCTAATTTAAGAGTTCAAAAATAAAAATGCATTTCTTACATTTTTTCCATAAGAAATTTTCTAGAAGTTGTACTACTTAAGTTATTTATTTTTTGGACAGTTATTTTAGTATATACTGTTCATTTAATAATGTAAAAATAATATGAAATTGTATACCACTATACAACTAAGTCCGAAATATTGATTAACAGCTACAAATACAAAATTGAAAAACAGATTTCAGATCAATATTAATCATTTAGTTAGGTTAAGTAACATTTTTGATTAATTAACGAAAAAAAAAATATAATAAAAATACTTAAAAAAAATAAACCAGACAGACAGACAGACTTTACAGACCATAATTTGTACAGATTGTTACTGACAGTGAAGTTGTATTTGATGACTTTGTAATTTGGATCTATATAGAGATCCTTTATCGTTGGAGTTTAATAGCCTCACGATGACTTGCAATCATTTTATATTGATAAGGTTTTTTGTTATTTTAAAATTTATTACAATTATTATAAATTGAATAAAATTATCGGTTATATAATAATTTTAATTTTTAGCCAACCATCTCGCTCCATAAATAAAAATAACGTACAGATGGGTTTATTTTATTTTAATAAATAGATACTTAATATATTTTAAGGTTCAACACGTTTTAGAATTTGTTGGTGGTATAAACATATTATCAATATTGTATAATCATTAGATATTAGCCATATTTATATGCTGCTGTACATGCATATTATCGCTTATAAATCAATAGAAGTATTTAAAATACCGGTAGAATATGTAATTTTAAACATTTTTTTTTACATATTTAAATGTATCTTGTACAAAGATAACCCCTCCTCTAAAATATAATTTAATCTCGTCTATGCGCCTATGTCTCCGAATTTATATTTTTTAGTTTACCTTCTTTCACATTAGGTTCATCATTATATCAATACAATTATTACTGGACGATAAATTTGCGTGAATTGATTGAAACGTTTTCCATCATGATCGCCTCCTATGGTATTATATTACGATACTAGACTACAGGCGTGCCTACAGTCGCATACCCATCGCTTACGTTCAACAAAATATTATTTAATAAATTGTTATATATGTATTTGTGATACAGGTGTGTCGACCAATTGCAATCTAAGTTCGGCCGTCGCCACTTCACTTCACTTACCCGGCAGTTCATCCGAACAACCTGCTGCGTTCAAGACGGAACCCCATCAACATGAAATGATGTTTCCCTACCAGGTAATAATCAATTGTATATGGTTACAGTCATTTGCAAAATGTATGATAAGTGGTATATATATATATATAAGTATACTTGGTACCGTCAAAGCCTCAAATTACTGGTCAAAGCTAGGTTTTAAAGTAGAATAAGTAAAAATATTTTTTGTCCTATTTACAAATCACACTCGGTTGAAGCTGCAAAGTAAAAAATTTTTATTTATTCTTCGAGTTTTCTATTAAAGCGTTTAAAACGTGTAAGTACCTATGTTGAGTGATTCTTTTATCAAACAAAAATCATTATTTAAAATTTATTAACGTTTTAGAAAATATTTTTTTTTACATAATTTATATTCAAAATAAAACATTTTAAAATAATAAGTATTTTTTAATATTTTGTATAGTTATATTTTTAATATCTTTTTTACTCTTTTAAATAAAAACATATATTTTTATTTTATGTTCTGAAACAAAATATTTTTTGAAGTATTTTTATATATATATCGAAATTTGAACGAGTATAATTGATGAGCTATAACTATTTAAAGTGTTTGTTGTCGATTGGAGTGGTACCACAAAATTACAGTTTACTACTTCACTCATTTAAGCTTTAATTAATTATGATTCATAAACAACCCGAATTTAGATAAATAAGTATTAAAATATTTTGCTTCAAAATATAAGATTAAAAATGTATATAGTTATTTAAAAAAATAAAAAACTTAAAAAAGTATTTTTAAAACGTTAATAGTTTTTTAAACAATGAGTGTTGTTTAGTAAAAAAATCACTTTGTATCTTTATGTCAGAGTAAAAACTCACTTAATTTATTTCAGTATTATTTTTGAAAATATCAGAAAAGACAATATTATTTTTATTATGTTCAGATTTATCAACGTACTATAGTTTTTAAATTATTTCATAATTTTATAACGATTAATAATTTATCTGTCAATAAGTTACATTATTTATTTTTAACTATATTTTTAAAGTAATACAACTAATATAGGTATATATATAATATTCGTATATATTTAATTTTTACTTGTATGGAAATCAATCTAGAGACCTAGATTGTATAAAATAAAGTTTTAATATTTTATGGTATTAAGATGATGTATTTATATGTTTTTTTTATTAAAAAGACGAAAAACTGCATTGGTATTTTTATCCTAGTGCGATTAGTGTGGATATTTATATTATAATGTGATTCTTTTATTAAAAACACTAGCTCATTATTTAATAAAAAAAAAAAAAAAAATGTTTAAAAAGATTAAATTTCTTGATAAATAATATACGAGAAACCTTATACTCAATTTTCAAGCTTTTTAATTTCTATTTTTAGTTAATAAAATTTTATTATCATAATATTTAAATCAACAAAAAGGTTTAAAATTTAAATTGTTTCAAATAACTGAAAAAACCCAAAATATTTTTAAAATGCTATTTTAAATATTTAGTAAAAATGTCAAGTGTCCTATAGGTATTATTTCTTGATATACAGTATAGTAAATTACCGTTAACTGATGTTGCTTAAATATTTTCGTTTTCCCTTATTTTAGATAGATGTAAAATTATTCTTTTACTTTTTACTTCCAGATGTACAATATTGATCCAATTTTCTACCAGAAATCATCCTTAATATTAAAAATGTAATCTTTATCTATTTATTTTTGTAGTACAATCAGAACACAAAATTAAAAAAATATACATATTATAAAGATTCGACCTAATCCATGGATGGGGTGGAGTAATATTACATCTATCCCGCTCATAAATACGTCATTGCGATCTGAAATTTAGTGAAATAAATTATATAGATAGAGACCTCTATAGTAACAATTAACAGATATAATTATACAGCTTTGACAATATAGTGATCGTATATCTATACATTATAATTCGTCTATGATATTAGTTTTAGTTATTACCTATATTAATGCTATATTATCATATTTGTTCGTATTTTTAGAATCACAATAACGAAATGGCTCCTTCATCGGATGGACTTTTGTCGTCAATATTAAACGACGACGACTTGCAGCTTATGGACCCGTCGATGGGTGCGGACGGTAAGAACGTCATAACTTATAAAAAATACAGTCTCCATAACTTATGGGAGTTTCCTTTTTTCCATAATATATAGGTGGCATGTACCCTGTGAGGATGATGGACACAGCTAGCAGCTCAGTGCCGTGCAACAACAACTCGATGAATACTGCAACCATGGTACAAAACGGTAACGCGGGCGGTGGTGACTCAGATAGCGCTGTCAGTTCAATGGGTTCAGAACGCGTGCCCTCTCTGTCATCGGACACCGAATGGATGGAAACCAACTCAGACAGCGGGCACAATGATGGGTACCCATCACATTCCCACCAAGAATATGGGTGAGTCCTGCAAGTTATCTTGTTATAAATTACGATGATTACTACATTTTTAATCTTGTCATGTTTTATATTTTATAATATTATGTTGTACTATACAAAATAAAATAGAAAGAACTGACTTATTTAACTATCTATATAAAATGCTGTTGTGTGGATAGAAATCCATTTCACTTCTACTTGGAGATTAAAAATTTTGTATTTGTATTTTGATTATTTTATATTAAAAATAACATTTTTTTAATAATTTGTTGACATTTTTAGATCATAATATCTTATTGATCAAATCTTCGATTTTTTGCGAAAATGAAGTTTTTTCGTTGTTTTTATGTTATTAATATAATATAATATCATAGTAGTTGGTATCTTATAAAAATTCCCCAATTTTGTTATCATTAGATTAAATTAAATTAATTGATTGTAGTGTATAGGCCGTTATAGTTTATAAAAGCCGATATGGTTTATTAAGATAATTGATGGTTTACACTATACATTAGTAACATACCTTGGAGACAAAATCGTAGATATTATATTTATGTGATTGTTTCTTACGGGCTAGACCATCCGTTTTTAATTCGTATGTTTGTCTGGATATTAACACTTGGTGTATCAAAAAGCAAAATCAAATCATAATATGTTTACCAAACAAAATTGAAAAATAGTGTGTTTAAACGAAGAAACCTAATAATTCGGTATCCGTTCTTGGAATTTTTGAGTACTGGACCGTGTTGTTATTTCAATAAATTTCGTTCTTATCGGTAACATATCTGTATTTGTTGTCACCAAATAGTATACACAGAGAGAGGAGACGTCTCGTGTCAGTTGACATTTATGAAAAATTATTCTTAATTATACATTAAGGGTATTTTATTTACGTTTAGTTATGTTATTGTTAAACTAGTATCGTACAAACCAACTTACAGTGGTTAGAGCGACTTCTCTCGTTTTTTTTTTTTTTTTTTTTAATGATTTAAATGTATAAACCTTAGTAACTAATTACTTTTGTCTCTTAAAAAATATTTTAATATTTTGATTAAAAGTATTAAATTTTCCAATTATCAATTTACTTATATTAAGTAGAGTTAATGATATAGTAACTATAAAAATTAAATCAGGATTAATAAAACTAATGCGGTAATCATTGGAAAGAAATACGATTATTAAACACTTGACATAGAATATTTCAAACTTTTTTACTTTTGATATAATATAGGTATAATTTATAATCATGGATCATGTGTTCCTCTTAAATCTGTGTATATTTATATTCTAAATGTTAATTCGTTTGAGCCCATTTGGTTGTAGATGATAATCATCATCTTGACATTTGTGATTTCATTAATTGTGTTTTATTTATATACCTTGCACATTGGTCACACTTAAAATTTTGGTTTCGGGTAAAAAAAACACAATATTTACCAATTAAAATTTTTAATGTATGGAAATTCGTGACTGGAGGAAAAATTTAAATAATCGATGGATGTTATATTTATATATAGTACTGTCCCTTCGTACTATAACACAATGTAACAGGTATATTTTGACATTGTATATATTCTATAGACACAATATTTCTGTATAATATAATATAGTACCTGTAATATACCTATAATTTATTTTATTTTATTTACAATGTCCAGAGCTTTTATTGTTGGTTAGTAAATTATTATATTATTATTTCACTTAGAAAAATGAGGTGGTTGGACAATTATCTGTATTCCGGAAGTCGTGGTCACTCGGCTGCTCCACAAAAGAAATATCAGTTGTACGGGAGGCGCCTCACAGATCCCGTATCAGGTACATATTATATAATTAACATTATTAATGTGACAATACTGAAATGCTTAAGTTGCTCGGTAAAATAATTCTCATGGCGTGGTTTTATTTTTTTATTTTTGTCTTATATTTTTAGGGACCCTGAACGCCACTGAAACAACAAGGCCGAATCACGCCGGTCTAGTACCCGATTCATTGAATCTACCATATGATATGTCTGTCAGGGAAGGAATACCAGTACCCGGTTCTTCACAGTTTAACAGACACATAGCTGGTACGTAATTTTAACGTGTTATTATTATCTATACTTAATTGTTTAATTTTTAAACTATTTCGTACTTGGGCGTTACTAGATAGCCGTGGGAGACATAAATAGGCTTAATCACCACTCCCCTACAAAAAAACAACTCTTTATTCAAGATATAAATATAAATATAAATTGCTTCAAAATACAAAATTAGATTTGATATTATTTAAAGTCTATATTATGCCTAAAGAGTTATTAAAAATACTTATCGAAAAAATGTTAAACTAATTAAAAGATTTGATTTTTATATTTCAATAATGCATTGTAGTTTTATTATATATTCTATATAATATTATTTATTTTCAATTATGGTCTGAATATTAAGGTTGTTCACGTGTGATGACGCCCGAACACCAAGTAGCTCTCAACCATACGTATGCTCTACCTGCTGAAGGTCCCAGGACACCGCGTAACAAGCTCAAGAGCAGCAGTAAGAGAAGCGAAGATGAACAACTGACAAGAGACGAAAAAAGGGCCAGAAATCTGAATATTCCTATCAGCGTCGATGATATAATCAATCTGCCCATGGACGAATTTAACGAGAGGCTGTCCAAGTATGACTTATCTGAAAGTCAACTGACATTGATCAGAGATATTAGGCGTCGAGGAAAAAATAAGGTATGTGTAGGATTCTATAATTATTTATTTTTAATATACATAACTATGTATTGTTTTGTGGACATATTTTATTAATAATATTGTTATTATTTTTAGGTGGCTGCTCAAAATTGCCGTAAACGTAAGTTGGATCAAATTCTCAGCTTAGCTGATGAAGTAAAACAAATGAAAGACCGAAAGTTCAATTTATTACAAGAACGTGAATATTTAATGACCGAGCGTATGAGAGTCAAAACCAAATATGATCTACTTTATAACCATATTTTTGGAGTAAGTTGCATATTTGATAAAAATGTATAATATATAAAATACATAATTTTTGAAAAATGGTGTTCATATAAATTTTGATGGCAATTATTTGTTTGTTTAGAGTTTAAGAGACCCTGATGGAAATCCGTACTCACCATACACTCATACGTTGCGTGAGCAACCAGACGGCAGTGTCAGTATTGTACCCAGAAATAATGGTACCCAAACCGACCGGAATCCTCGGTCTAAGCAACACAAGGACAAGTAATCTTGAAAATTACTTGATATCCGGTTATATTTTTATACCTAAATGCTGTGATAAATACTATGGATGGGGTCAAATCGCCTCGAAATTATCAGGGAGCCGTGTGTACTTAATAATTTTGCTCAAACATAATATTATACACTTTTTTTAAATTTTAATCCCAAAGACATCAGATTAATTAGATACTCCTTGATAAAAACTTTATTAAATTATTTTTAAAATAAGCTATTATTATTATGTTATATTAAAAAAAAAAAATCATAAAGTTATTTAAATTAACAAAATTTAATTAGTTTTTTCTTTTTCTTTTTTTGTTTTTTTTTTTTTTTGTTTTGTATATTTGCAAACTATTTTTTACTTGACTCGCAAAAAATATTTCATAGATCAAATATTTTGCTCAGTCACATAAGAAAAATTTCTCATAGTTATATTATGTTGCGTTTTTATTTTTTCTTGATAAAACTTTGTCATTTCTTGAATAGGGAAACGGATGGTATTGGTTGAATTTTGCGAATTCATTATAATTTATTAATAACTTGGTGAATTTCTATAATTTATTGTAAACTATTTTTTTTTCTAACCACGATGTGTTTAAAATAAAATAATATGTCGTAGTTTCTGGTTTATTAATATTGTATGTAAATTAAAATATATATCATAATATTAGAATAATTTATAAGGTGGTTAAATTTTATGACATTTGAAAATCTTTGGTTATAATTTGTATTTGTGGTGACTATTAGGTTGGTGTCTATATTATATTATATATACTGTAATATTATTTATTTTGTAACTTAGAAAAAAAAAAATGTATAATTTTTTTTGTATATTAATACTTGTATTACATACAATTTAGTATAATTAACATTTTTAATAATATTTTCTTTTTGCCTAATTTGGACGATTTATTGTTGACTACTATTTAATACCTATATTATAAACCTGATCTATATGAGAATATTGAATATAGATTAGTATTCATATTTAAATATGAAATACAACACATTGTATGTATCTATTCACTATTCAAAATATACTACGTCGTATCATTGATTATAATCACTATAGGTAACTCACTTCATTGCTAAACTTGGTGTTCAATAATTATTTCCGTTAGAAGAAAATATTTGTGTATTATAATATTTTTAATCTTCGATCGGTACTCTTACATTTCCACATTATCAAACCAACACGATGATCTACCATGTTGTAGAGACAAGATATTTTAAAATTAATTTATATTATATCTTAAAAATAGCAACATAAATATTTGGGGGAGAGGAATTCTAGTCTACAGTAGTTTATTTTATTTTTTTATTATAGAGTTTAGGCTTCAACAGCAATGGTTATAAGCTTTTAGTCGGTTTTTACTGCAAAAAAGGATATGGTTTTAGAATATGTGTACCTATCAATGGCGAAGATTTGTCACTAAAAAAGTAAAAACTTAGATTGTCACGATGGTCAAATGGAATACGACTTAGGCCAACCATTGTGCCATACCAAGCAACTATTTATTTTTAAATTACAACATAACCGGTTTTTTCGAAAATTGGTCTTGCATTAAATGTTTAATCATCCTTAATTTGTATTTTATTTTATCAATATTTTTTTTTAATTATTGGAAATTTTAGATTTTAAGCCAAGTGGTAAATATATAGATTTTACATTAATATGTTTTGTGTAGACTAGGCATGTGTGTGTAAAATTTATTGTAAAAAAAAAGATCCAAGATTCGATTTTAAATGTTGGTGTGGTTTCTGATAAAAATTAGATCTAATTGGTACTTTTGTAAATTTGTATAGTCCTAGAATTTTTCAAAATAAATCGAAATGTGAGAATAAAAAATCGAGAAAAAACTGAAATTTTTTTGAAAATAATTGATTTTCTTTTATTGATGTAACTCAAATATATTATAAAACTGTTTATACTTAAAATGTTCACTAAATATTATGCTATCATTTTTTACGCATTATAAAACTTTCAAAATACTTTGATTTTTTTGAGACTTTAACATTACTAATTTATTTACCTACTCATTCGATATTTTTATAAATGTAGATTAAACATTTTTTGGTTGGTCAAGTACCTTTAAAATTTAATATAAAATTCCTTATATTGTGCTATTTATATTCCGATTAATAAATATTAAAAATATACAGACAGACTTTTTTTTTTTTATAGGTGTTTATAGTATGACAAAATTCGTTAAAATTTAAAAATTTGTAACATTATTTTGTATTTAAAAATACATAGGTACCTATTTATGATCTAAAAATTTAATGCTAGATTTCTTTAAAGTTTTTTTGGTTGAAATTATAAAACAATTCAAGCGTAATTCCACAAATATTTTTTTAAACATTTCATGGCTTTCATTTCAACAAAATTGGATTTGTATGCATTTAATAATGATTTCTCCTCAAATTATTTAAAAATGAATAACCGTAGATACTTAAATATTTTAGCAAATTAATAAACATTTTTTTTTTTTTTTCATAGAAATACTTAGATTATTTTCGAAATTAGATATTTAAAAGAAGAATGACGGTGGTTTTAGTTATTTTGTAATTTAAAAAATAAATCTCTAATATACTTAATAATGTAGAATGACCGACCACATCTGCTCAAAATTGTTTTTATATGCTATGACTTATGATTTATTATTGAATTCAAACTTAACATATCATACATTATAGACTATAGTGACATAATACATATCTCATATAGTGATTAAATATCAATGATAATGATATCTTTTTGAAAAGTATTGATATATCAATATGACGATGAACATAGTGCACAAAACTATTTCAATCTGATTACGTTTCAGGAAATAACTGACTCGAAAATTGTGTTATATTTCCTGATCGGTTTAATTGCAGTATAATTAAACCACGAATTATTATCAACACTTTTATATTTATTCAGTTGGCTGAGGGTGAGTTGCGGCCCGACTTGTCGTTTCTGGTGTTGATGACCGGTGAATTGCGGCCCGGTAATATTTAAGGTATAAGTTAGTTGCGACTCGACAATATCTTTCCTACAGATGAGTTGCGGGCCGTAACCTAACCTAACCTGCGGCCCGAGTAGTTATCATTACCTAAGTTATATAATATATATACATAACTATAAATGAAAAATTCGCTATTTATATGGGAAGTTATATTTTTATATAATATAAATCAGTGATTCCTAACCTTTTTGCTACTACAAACCACTTTGAGAACTTTCGATACATCACGGACCACCGAAAATCAATTTTTTCACACATTTTAAAATTTAAATTATAAATAAATTAAAACAATGAAATTCTTTACAATAGTTTTTAATGTTTATAATTGATAATGTTTTACCAAAGCTTAAAATAATTAACAATTTAACGCAAATTACTATTCTAAAAAAAATGTACATTATAATATTATATTTATTTAAGGTTGTATTATTATCATTATATTATATTATTAATAAAGTTTTAAATTTAAATTAATATATTAGTGGTATACATTTATACTTAAACCAAACTTAAAATGTTGTTATCTTTTGTTGGATTTGATAAAACTGAACTAAAAAACTACAACACACACGCATGTCGGCACAGTGACTTGGAGCATACTAGCATATTATTATAATATATCAGGTATATTAATTATAATATTTTTCATGATATTTATGTTGAGATCTTACAATTATACACCCATCCGGACTTGACTACTAATCCCTCTATTTCAGACATGAAGCAATTGCTTCAAATAAATATATACATATTATTGTATGGCCGCAATTCGTACGTTATTTTGGAACTGGGCCGCAACTTGCCAACACCGATTCAGTCATATACTCATATGCTGCCCGGATGTAATAAAGCCAATAAATTTAAAATATTAATTTAACAACTAAATTAATGTTATAAACTCAAAAGTACTGACAAGGAAAGCTGAATTTCAACACAGTATTCAGAGAGATTGTACCCAATAGTATGTAATTATAACATAAATCTTAGTACATCTTATTCTCATTTTACTATCACTCTTTGTATTATAATATTAAGTTCTCGTTAAATTGCTTTTTGAAAAAAGTAAACACTTAAAAATCTACGTGACATATAGGTCTAATGACCTACTCATTTTTCTAATGAAAAACGTTTACAACTACGATAAATTAACGTCAATTAGGTATAAATTATACAAACGATTATCTAAATAAATTTATTTAGTAGGTATACATAGTAGTATAATATTTTTTTATTTTCTCGATAATTTTTTATAAATTTACATATTGTTAGATTTTATATATCTTATAAACAATTAATAAGTTCTTGAATTTTTTTACGGAACAATAGAAATACAATTATTTTTATTATTAAATTCTACGAGAATAACAATAATTAAGAAATTATGAAGTGTTAAATTGCTAGTATAATATATCATAGTATTATTTCAAAATCTAGTGACAATGAACATTAATATTATGAAAATAATATTAACTGTTATAATAACTAAATAATAAATGCGATCATTATTTTTATTTCTATATTATTTATATATATATATATACATAAAAAAATTATCAACATTTTTATTCAAATGACAAATGTGTATCTTATCATATAACGATGTCCCTAATATAATAAATAAATCTTCCTTGTTTAATATGTTAATATTCACTATAATAGTAAATTTTACACTCAAAACAATAAAATGAATAATTTAGTGCTTAATATTTTTATTGTTTTATTACATCCGTCATCAACGTAACTATTTGAGATGTTGTAATTCGTTCGTCATTGTGTAGCTAACTTAATTTAACTTTTAACAACATTGCTTAAGAAAATGTGCCTTTAGATGAAGAGATTTATACCAACAATATTTTGAAATGATAAAAACTTTTTAGCAAAAACTCCAAAATTTCAATAACCAAATTTATTAAAACTTTTCAATCTCATTTGCAGTGCAATATGAACATTTATACTAGGTATATATAAATATATTATATTATTTCACAGGAATCTACCAAAAAAGATGTGCTAATAATGTACCTATGTGTTCAGAACAACAAACAAAAATAATGTGGACTACACAATTTAACCAAGAGTGAACTTCTTTGTAGTAAGTCAGAATTTTTAGATCATATATTATTGGACAATAATATTATTTCAACATTATCATGGATCGCAGCACTTTAATGTGGATATCCAATTTGAAGGGTTCTGGATCCAAATTTTCATGTCTTCATTTGAAATTAGATGAATACTAGTATACAATCTACCTACTACATAATTTTACTTAGAGTAAAATAAATTACTTGAATAGCAATATAATTAAAAAAAAAGTGTGCAAGTGGGTACTACTTTGCCGTTAGCCCGTAAATACATTTAATAATATATTTTTTTAAGTATTAAAATGAAACAATACTTTAGGATGATGAGCTAAAATATATATTTTTAAATGTGTATGGTATTATAATGATTTACGATTTCTTGCGATGCATTTCTGTTTCATTAGGTTAAATATATATCAATCAATATAATATCTGTATCTAAAAATAAACTGAATTTATCATATAATTATAAATTTTAAATTTTATCTTCTAGTTTACTGCTTAAACATAGTTGACACAAGAGTAAATTAAATGATTTTAAAATAAAATCCACCAACTTAAATGATTAATGACTTGGCATTAACTTAAACTTGGTCATAAGTCACTCTCGTTTTGGTCTACTGACATACGTATTTCTGAAATAGTAGAAACGTGGGAAAATTAGTTAGTTCAGGTCAACTGTTAACACTAATATATGTTTGTTTAAACCAAACAAATATAAATGTGATTCAGTGTATCAGTATAAATATAATCAATATAATTAAGATTCTTAAGAGGACGTCGTACCCGCATATGTTGTCTCCGTCTTACAAATGCGTAACATGGCAAATAGTACTCTCAGAAGATCACGTTTAGCTCTTTCAGCTTGAAAATTAGAATGAATTGACCTCTTTTGAAATTTAAAAGTGAGATTATTATCTAGGGCATCTCATAGGCTTTTTATTATATTTTAATTTTAAAGCAAGTTATGAGTATTTTAAAATTGTAAATTGCTTGCACGTCTTATGCAACCTATTGCAACCTTATTGTATGTGTATAAGTACCTACATCAAATTTATATTTTATACTAGTTATTTATGGATTAAGTAAATATTTTATAGAATAAGACAGTAATTGCTAGCTGTCATTTTTACTTTTGACAATATAAAATATTATGCTTTAACAATGAAATAAATTTGAGTAATTTTTATTATTATAACTATTTTTTTTTTAATTTTTTTTTTTAATTGTATTTTTACTAGTTTTAAACAAAAATTCATAATTTTTAGGTCATTTTTAATGTTTTTAAGGTCATCAATTTCTGAGCCCTAGTAATAACCATAGATATTTAAATTTTCATAAAATGTTTATAATACCATTTACATTAAATGCATTTTTTTTAAGTTTATTTTAAGCTAATATAATACCACAATTTCTTATTTTTTTTTGTAGGTTTTTTTTATAAGTCTCTATTCACTTAATCAAAATATTTGAAAACTTAATACAAAATTCTCTATAAGTTTTTCATATATGTAGGTATATAAAAATATTAAAAATATATAGGCATAATTTTTTTTATACATATTTGAAATAATTGAAATAAGAACTTTGTAAAAATAATTAAATATGAACCAAATACACTAAAATATTTATTAAGATGCACAATGTGAAATTTTTAACAATAATTCGATTTATGGAAATCCATTTTATGAAATAGGCAATAATTTATTGTATATTTAATGTAATTATTATAAATTATAATTTTGAACTACACATTTCTAAACTATAAACAAAAAAATAAAAATTTATAATTTTTTTTTTTTTTAATCAATTTTAAGTTATAAAAAATCTGTTTATGGCGATATTAATTTACATGTATAATTATGCAAATTAAGTGGGTGTGCATATTTTAGAAATAACATAATGACATAATATTATATAGGTAGTAATTAGTTTTCGACATATAACCAATCATTTTCGTGCAACATACACATACAACATGGAATAATCAAAATTATGTTGGAGAACAAAGTAGCAAATAATACCTATGATATTAAGGTAAGATTTATGTATAGAAAAAAACAATAAAAAAATAAGGATTTTTTTTTTAAGAAATTTAAGAAATATAATAGGTGTTTTATATATAAGAAGCATATATATATATATATATATATATTTTTTTGTTGAGCTTAACATTCAATAAGAAATATTATTTTTAAATTGTAATTAACACTCGTATAATAAAAAGTACCTAATTAAATATAATATATTAAAAACATAACTTATAAATTTATAATAATATTTCTTAATTTTTAATTACTTAGTAACTAAAAAAATGAAACAATTATAACTTAATATATTACAATATATAAATGACAAAATAATGACCATTTTTTGGTTATCGAAGAAAAACATATACCTAGGTACTTAAATTTTATCTTTTAGGTAGATATATATTATATAAAATAAATTTAATTAGGCTTGTATTGAATTGATTTAATTTTTGTTTTTTTTTTTTTTATTTTGATTATTGATCAACTATTTTTATTTATCATTATATTTTTATATAATTCAAAATTTATTAATCATAACATAAACTAAACAGTACATCGATAATTAAAATTTATTAACATAATACTATATCTAATTTTAATTTCTAAGAAATTAAATTTTATAATATAATTATTTTAATATATTATAAAATATAAACAATAGTGCAGCCATTTTGCAGTGTCTATTTGATAATTAATTTTAAATAATTAATAAAACCTTAAAAAATCACTTTCAGTTTTATATCAATTATAATCTAGAAGTGAATATTTTTTTAAAATTAAGATTCAATTAAAAATAATAATGTTTATTTTATTTTGAATATATATTTACATTTGCATAGTAATTTTTAATAACTTATAACAATAAATTATAATAAATATTTTACTTAGGAATTAGAGTATACTAAAAAATAAAAACAAAATGTATTTATTTAAAATAGTTAGTAATAATATAAATATACATACATAAGCGTATTACGTAGGTAGGTACTTGAATATATTTAAATGTTTTTTTATACTTCTATAAATATTGCATTTAGTTAGGCTTCTCCCCGACGAAGTATCTCCAAAGGGAGATCTCTTCACTCCGTCATTCCAATGATTTTTTAATATATATATGTTGTCAATTAAGCTTATTGTTCATTTTTTTGCAACAGATTGTTGAATAGAGATTTATGTTAAAAAAAAATAAAAATAAAATTAGGAAAGCATAAAAAATATTATCATACATATTATGAAATAGCTTAGGCTAAAAATAAAAATAAATATATATAATATGACGTATAACTTTTATAACTACTAAATATTATTACTAACCGTGCAACCAGCATAGTATTTATTACAGATTTGTTGAAAATTGTTTGAAGCGAGTCAAAGATTTATAAAATGTATAATGTACAATGTGTGTAAAAAATATAAGTCTAAAAAATTGTGAAAATTAGTTCTTAAATAAAAGTTTTTGAAGAAGTAAATTATCTGACTAATTTATAAAACTTTTATTTAAAAAAAATGATAAGTACTTAAACGTTTTATCAATTATTATTAAGTTTTAAATTTGTTTTTAAAGTACCTATTACATATAACAATATGAAAGTTCTAACATCAATTACAGTTGTTTTATAGAAACATTTTTAGGTAGGCAATAATGTTACCTGTGGATCTTTACTAGTTACTTTAAAAATTTGAATCTTCAAAGTTGATTAATAAAATTATAAATATTATAATAATAATTCAAAACGTATTTCTAATAATCAACCAAGAGCTTAATTGTATTTCGAGACATATTTTTATGTTCTTTATGTTTTTATTCCTTACGCTTTTATTTTGTGGTATAATTGTTGATTGTTCAGTTTTCTCTATTAAGTAATATAATATTTTAATTTATGTGGTTTGAATCATTTTTGATAATTATTTTAATGTAATATCATTAATCGAGTAATTGGTTATCAGTTCGATATCTAGTAACCGATTCTTAGATATCTTTTTCGAAAATGGTTTTAAAGTTCAAATAACATTGATAGCATTAAAAGAAATCCGATCGGTCCTGATCGGACGTGTAGTGTGTGTAATATATCAGACAATACAATTTGTAGAAGCAAAGCTATAAGTAAAACATGTGCAAAGAAAGAAGTTGAAGCCATGTAGCCGGACAGAGAAACCGATGTAATATAATATATAAAATCTGTCGTTTAACACGAATCGAAATACTAACCAAGTGATATCACTGATATAATATTATATCGTATTTTATACGCTCGAGTAACGACGCGCAGTCGTAGGACTAGTTGGAAATATGTCGAATGAGATAATTTATCTTAAAGCCGTCGGTACACCTTCTGCGAATATATCTATATATTATCTGTATTATATCTATAGTAATGGATTCGGAAGAACAATTTATGAGGAAGTAGATGTGGGCAGTGGTGGTAATGTGAAAACATTACTCGTATCATCGAGTTTGGGAATAAAGTTGTGGTGGAAGAAGAAAGGAAAAACTAACTTTGAAGAATAAATCGTTTTTGTATAATACTCGTAATATAGCGATGATGACGAGGGCGTGTCGTTGTCGTCATATACCAACGAATAAAGATAGTATCAGACCATAATACTATAGAAACAGACGGTGTATTTTTGAGCCGGGGGAAATTAAAATATGCATTTAATGAGACCGTGCCGTGATTGACTGACCTCGGTGCAGTTTTTTCACGTCATTATGTAGACGTAAATGCATATTTTTATATATTTAGTAAATGCATACGTTTCACGACAAGTTACAATCAAAAATGCAAAAATAACCAACGGTAATCATCGTTCGCAACACACCATGTACCGGGTGCTCGTGGTAACTGACACGTCTTCCGAATGGGTAGAAATCTATCGCCAGCAGTCATCTACACCGCACATTATAATAATATTATGACTTACATACTATTCGTGCAAACGAAATATGTTTAAATTATAGTCACCCCAGGGACGAACTCACGGGGGAGGGTAATGAGGGTATCGCTTTTGATTTGTTTTGTCTATTGACAGAGCAAAAATAAATATATATATATGTATATAATATATATATATTTATAAATATTTATTTAATATAGGTTAATGAGTTAATTAATAACGATAATGTGTTATAATAATATAGGTTGTAATTATATGATGAACTGATGAAAGCATATTTGCCGCCATATTGTCAAGACGATTATTTACAAATAACTTACCCTATGATATTACCCTTTTATACACGATTAATGGTGTATACTATTATTATAATAATTATTAATTATAGCACCTACTGTCAAATGCAAGAATATGGTGTTTTTTTTGTTGTTGTTGTAACCATAGGCGGATATTTGATTGAATTTTAGGGGGACGGGCTTAAATCTTTCTTTGCATTGTTGCAAAATAAGTACCGATTTAATACTTTGAAAAATGTTCAATAATTATTGGGGGGCTAAGCCCCTCAAGCACCTCCTAATCACCGTCTATGGTTATAACGCATCTTTCACACCTACCAAAAACGCTGAGCACGTCACTGCGTCACCCGGTAATATATCATTATCTAAACCTGTATAATATAAATATAATATATTACTATAAAGATTTTTGATAGTATCGCGAACGTCACCAGCAGACAAAAACCCGTGTTCCCCGTATTTGGCGCGAACGACTCCGCCGCCCTCGTTATCAGCGCGTTATCGTTATCAGACGACGTTGCAGTCTTCGGGGCGTTTGCCATCGGTGACGGGCTTGCTACCGCAGGCCGCCCGTCAGGTCGCGTGGCTGAGCATGGTCGCGTGGCTGGTGACGACCGAGTTGTGACGCCTGCAAGACGTGCTGTTGACATGCGTCAGGTTGATGTCCTGGATGGTGGACTCGACGGTGACCGGGCCGGACCGGGCGAACGGGCAGCAGCAGAACAGGTACCGGTTGAAGTGTTTGCGAAACACGCCGCTGATGAAGTACAGCGCCACGGGGTTCACGCAAGAGTTGATGAAGCTCAGGCAGAAGCCGACGATGCGGAACGCGTGCCAGTAGTCGTCGTACTCATCGCGCGAGTCCGGGTTGAAGTGGAACCACACCATGAACACGTGGTACGGAAGGAAGCTGATCATAAATATGACGACGAACGACAGCACCATCTTGGCCACCTTCTTCCGGGCCCGGATCTGGCCGGACTGGCCGGCGTACTGCAGCTCGCCGGGCATGTTGCGCGTGGACACCATCAGGTGGTGGGCCATCAACAGGTAGAAGCACCCGATCACGAACAGCGGAACCACGTAGTACGCGAGCAGCTTGAACATGACCATGCCCCGTGCGTAACCGCTGCCCAGCTCCATTGGAAACGGGTAACAGAACTCGATGGTCATGTTCGTAAAGGGTATTGGTTCGGTGGCCAGGTGCGAGAACGTGGCCGACGGCGTGGCCAGAACCACGGCCAGTATCCATATGGCTACGGCCGTCATCAAGGTGAACGGCTTCGACGACACGTGCCGTCGTATGGGGTTCACAATGGCGCAGTATCTAAACGACAGAAATATACTTATTCATTATTATTGTTTTAAGACTTTACTTCCTTGAGCGCATATTATTGAAAATAAATCGTTATTATTGACGTGGTCCTTGGTCGACCTAATCGTCATGGTAAAAAACACATCATATAAATACCTACGTTTATAAAAGCAATAGGCGATTCATTCGATCGCTCAACACGAAAACTCGAAAATGTCTTGACTTACGAAGATGAAATGTGGCAGGAAGTAGCTTATATAGGTATAGGTAGGAGACGTCGATTATGAAAGGATATTGCGAAATTCACATTTTAAAGAGTGGCTCACTCAGGGATTTATCGGATCATGAAAAACGATTATCATTTGGTCTATAAAAGATAGTCATCGATTATTGAAACCAAAATGGTTATCATAATTGGATACATTTTAGACTCGTAATTTATATTCGGTCTAAGCTATCCATTTAACACGTAGACTCGATAAATATAATTTTGTCTGCATTTTATTTTTGGAAATGTTACGTTTAATAGAAAAACAAATAATTAAAATATTTTAACTGTTCTTGCGGACAATTGAAACTTAAAAAATCTTTGCTTTTATATTCAGTTATACATACAAAAGAAATTATGCTCAAGATTTTTTCACGGGCAACGCCGGTTAATTCGACTTGTAATAAGTAATTTCTTTTTTATTGACTTGTAAGTTGTGTGTTACTTTCAAAGTCATATTTAGAACAAATTAATAGGGTTTGTTTATAATACAAATTAAAATTTAATTTTACTGCACAAATTCTAAATTTCTATTTTTTTAAATTTTTTTTTTTTTTAAACGGTTGATTACTTTTTCAGAACCGACACGCATATTGTTATATACATGAGCCTAATGCTAAATCAGTTAGTCTATCTTCAAAAGTAACATTTCGCAAATGGTATTCAATTTTTTTTAAAGAAAAAAATGTCTTTTTGGGCTTTGCTGCGGTTAATAACGGTAAAGCCATCAAAACTTTTTATAAAAATGATATGTTTGGACAAAAAGTTTTGGCTACAGTTGGAATATACTTGAAGTACTTTGGAAAGCTGTTCTGGTATGTGTTTATTAGACTCATTTATTTAAGAATATTCTAATATAAGTTCTATACTTTTAGTATATTCCAAAATCAATGATTTGACTACTTTCTTATTCAAAGATTTAACTCAATTATTAATGAATCCAAATTTAACAAATCTAAGAACAAATTAAAACCACTATTCAAAGCGTTTGCATTGTTTGTAGTATTACTTATGCTACATTTTGACTAATTAAACTCAAAACAAGAACAAACTGTATCAACTGCTCGCGCAAAACATAATTAATATTATTATCTGTACTAACTTTGTCTTCTGTATATGAGTACCTAACGCATAAAGTTAATTGTTTACCGTGTGAAATAACTATAGAAAATGTTGTGGCTGGTTTAAACCCTTAAACTCTCTCCCCACTAATGGTGTGATCTTGTTACCTTTGGTAACGCAGATGAAAATAAACATTTAGAAATTTTTATTAGAAATTATTATTTAAGTGAATATAATATGTAAAGTTATCGCATTCACATAGTGAAACCACTCATTATATGAATTGGATATCCAGATAGTGAAATTCGTCCAGACTGCGAATTTTGATGAAAATACATTATATGGATATCAATTTCATGAAATAGACAATACCAATAATGTGTACTTTTTTTATTATTAGAAAACAATTATTTTTGTGGATTACTTATAAATTATATACATATTTTAATTTATTTTTCATAAGAAAATAAAAATATGGAATATAATATAGTATTATTATATTATATAATTGTATATTACGATTATTATTATTAACGACAATGTTGCCTATGGAGTGTTATTATAAAATATTATCCTTGTTATTTATTTTTGCACGACAAATTATTATGATTTATGACATACGCCCTAGACCAGTGTAGAAAATCTATGTCACGGGTGTCACTCTGTAACACGCGTCCATTATTTCAGTGATACGCCAATTCAAATATAATTCATAATTTTTGCTTCACTTTTCAAAAAAATTATAATCCCAGAATTAATTCATTAGCTAGAAAATGAAGCAACAGGTTTCTTATTAAAAACTAGTTTTTGTAATTATCAAATCATATTTCTTAAAACATTTGTTGTTTTAGTGTTTAAAATTATGTGTTTATATTAATATGTTATAGTAAATAGTAAGTACTGTAAAGTTTAAATATAACAGAAAATAAAATCCTTTTTACATGTTAAATTAATTACTATTTAAGCAGAAAAAAAGATTTGATAAGTTTTTGAAAGACGAGACAAATAAAATCAAACCAATATCTTTTATTTCACACGCAGTTATCAAAAGGTTCGCCATTCCTCTCCTACACACTTTTAAAGTCAGAGAAGTAATGAGAGATCTAATCAGACAGGATTTTGCAAGCATGGATGGCTGAAAACGAAGTTCTAAAAATTGAAGTATCTGATTAAATATTGTTTGATTCCAAAAAAATAGTTAATTTTATTGAACAATTGGACGTAACCTTTATAAAGCTTTATTTAGAAATGATCCAAAAATTGGACCAACAACAGAAGAAGATCTCGAACATACATCTCAGATAAAGGAAATTAAAAACGCTCAATTGTCTACAGCATTTGTAAAATTGAAGTGAGATTACTATTATCGGGGATTGCTGAAAATAATAAAATTATTTGCCAATTATGCGATTCAAGTAAGTTAATATAAATTCAACGTGAACGTGAACATGAAAGTCAAATAGAAGCTGCTGATAAAATGATCAAGGTAGATAATTGAATACAGTAAAAATGTTCTTTTAGAACTTTATTTAAAATTATTTTTAACTGGGAAACAAAAAAAGAGCAGACGATTTTGAAATTAATCAATGCGTTGTATTCGGAGTACAAAAAGTTGATAGGGGGACCTACAAATCGGCCAAATATAATTTATGTGATTAAGAAACAAAAACAAAAAAGATTGCTTAAGCTTAGAGCAAAATATGATTTACTTAAAGGATAGTTCAATAGTGTTTGAAAAAATCAAAAATTTAATTTGTCTCTACTCTCTAATGATCAAGTTGATAAAAATGTCGAATTTTCAGTGCCAGAAATAATTAAAAAAATGTCAAGAAGGCAAGGATTTTATTTTTGTTTTGTTCGTGTTTAGCCAAAACTCCTTGCTAATTAAGTCAGAGTGCATGTTTTAAAAATAATATACTATGTAAATACTAAATAGTCTATGTCATTATCAATTGCCGTGAAAAAAAATAATAAGGATATTATTTCCTAATAATTATATTTTATAGGTAATACTGCTATTTATAAAATATAATATACAATTATTATACTCGTATACCATAATAATATTATATATTTTTTTTTTTTTCATGAAAAATAAATTAAAATATCATATAATAAATATAATATATGTATAGTGTATGAAAAATAAATAAAAATATAATATTATATAATTTATCGGTAAATAACAAAAATAATCGTTTCATAATAATTACACAAGTACACAATGTAGATATTGTCCATTTCATTAAATGGATTTTCGTCAAATTTCACAATCTGGATATCCAATTCACGAATTGAACGGTTTCACTATGTGGATGAGATAATATTATATACATCAAAATTAAAAGACCAAAAATATTGTTTATCCACATTTCACACCCATTACGAGCATGTTAGCATTATGCAACCAAATTTAATACGGATGTATTCTTTACGGGCTATGAAAAACACAGGGACAACTATAGTGTATACACTATACTTACATATTATTTTATATTAATTACCTATGTACCTAATATATTATTTAGACGTTATCATTGTAAGTTTTAGTTGTTTATAAGCGTTTATGACTGTTATTATAAATAATTTCAATATAAAATTGAATCATAATGGTTGTAAAATAATATTACAGCAAAATTTAGAATTATAATAACTATAATATCAAGTATTTCTATAAAAATAAATTATTATTTGGAACAATTGCACTTATGTTTTCTAGTTTTTCTAAACACATTGTTTTATTTGTTTTAAAATTTTCTTTTTTCTTTTAGTAACGTTTTAACCTTTCATGTTTTATCTTTTAAATTTTATATGTTTGATTCACTATCACTCACTACAATATAATTAACACATATAAAAATTTAATAAAATCAAAACAAATGTATTTACTATGATTGCTACCAAAAAAATAATATAAAATAAAAAAAGAAAAAATAATAAATTCAGAGACTGATTATAAAGTTAATTTATTAAAATATTGTAGGATTGTAAAACTTGATAACCAACAAAAATACATTATACTGAGAAATGTTTTCCCAAATTTTGTGTCAAATGAAAAAAATCAATGGTGTTGGTTATAGAGTATACGCGTTTCAAATTATTATTTTTTTTGTTAACATCAAAGGCTTCAATAACTAGATCATCGTAATATAATTTAACAGCCTATTATATTTATAATATAAATATCTTATTTAATTATATTAAACTTGAATCGATTCATGATTACAAAGGACTTTTAGAAAATAAAGATTCAAGCCCACTAACGGCCGTAAATTTTTTTTTTTCAAAAGTTCGCATCACTGTGGTCTGTGACTTACAGTGAGGTTTAACGAATAAATCAAAAATAGGTCGTGAAACACCTGGATATTTCTCAAGAAGTTCGTTCAGAGTTGAACGACAATTTTTTCACCATTGAATTATTTGATTTTTCAGAGGAAATTGTCAGTCATTACAGATGGCTAGCCACTCTTCTTCTTATCGTGCACACTCGTCCTTTCTTCTCGAAATTCCCGTACCCATTTTATGACATCTATATGCCTGTACAAGTCGACGATGAATTTCAGTGAAAATGACTCTTGGGTGAGAAAACAGATAATACTTCTCACTACACACTTTAAATATTTAGTGATAGAGGTGGTTGGAGTGCACGATGACTTATTCATCGTGAAATCCTTTCACGAACAGAGGTTTTGTTGTACTAAAACAGTTTTGGTCTTTATTTACTTATTACATCCAACCGTAATTCTCAGTAATGCAAACGTTCGAAAAAAAATCCCCTGCGGCTGTGGACAGGCTTATATCTTTATTTCCCAGATCTCGGACGTCTCTAGTACATGAAAGATAATTAAAGCCGTTCTGCATTCATACCGTGATCCATAGGAAAAGAGAATTTAGTTAGAACAAATTAAATACAATAAATACAGTTTCATAAACTTCAAAAAAATTATTTTATATGCCCATGTTTGAGTAATAACTAAAATGAAAACAACATAGTTAGTACGGTACAAACACAAATCATAGTTGTTGTGAGTAAATATTTTGTGATTTTGATTTATCAAAAAAATAATTTATATTTCATACACATGCATTTGTCATTAGTTATTAGACATTCTACTTGTTCGTTTAAAAATATCGTTGAAAATAACTTTACTTAATGATGATATTATTATTTTAAAATTAATGTAATATATACTTTTATTTGGAGGGGAATATATATATTTTACTTTTTAACTATTCTATATTTTATAACAATATATTCCAAATGTGTTAAAAATATAATTAAGGTTTTTTTTATATTATCAATACCTATGTAATCGTTAGAAACAATTATATTTTAAATTTATAATATATTATCAGAAACATAATAAATTTTAAATAGATTTAAATTACAATGAAGTATAAATACAATTTATTGGATAATATGATACAAATCGTATACATCACATTTTTTAATTGTAAAATATACACATGTTCTTGTAAGAACTTAAATTATATTAAATGATAAATTTTATAATATTTTATTTTATTTTCGATTCATGTTAAACGAATCATTACAGTAGATAATTTAAATTCATTTTTATTTAATTTTATCAATTTTTACTTTTAATGTTTAACATATTAAATATAATAAGTTATAATGCTAACAATTTTTTTTTTTTTATAAATTATATTGATTTTATTATATTGTACTATTATAGTATATATTTAATTTTGTAAAAGAGATTTGAACTCGAAATGTTAAAAATAACTGCTATAAATGTTAGCATGCGTTTAAATATTCTAAATTTGAGAGCGGTTTCAGGTCGTCGCAAAAAGTAGTATTTACCTCATTAATTACTTAATTTGAAAATCTAAAATTTGACTATTTACAAATAACATTTTAATCGTATTGACAAATCTAAAACGTCTCTTGCAGCCAAATATCCCCAAAATGTTTATTTATCGTGTTGTTATTTAACAGCAATACATGTCATGTACGTATAAATATGTATATATATATATATATGTAATATAATACATAACCACTTTTTTTCGTTTAAAACCCTTAAAAATTTTGATTTTAATGTCCTATACTCGCCTCTCGGCGCTGAGCGCGGTCAGCGTAAACACGGACACGCCGATGGACACGTCCTTAGTGGCCTCGCTGAGCTTGCATATGAGCTCGCCGTACGGCCACGACTCGACCGTGTACACGGTGGACGTGAACGGGACGCACGTGATGATGACCAGCAGGTCGCCTAGCGCCAGGCTCAGTATGTACGTGTTGGGCACGTTTCGCATGCTCCTGTGCCTGATGAACACCAAAACGAGCGTGCCGTTGCCCAGTACGCCCACGATGAATATCATGGCGAACACCACGGGAACGATGTACGTCTCCGGCCGGTTCGAGTAAGATTCATAAATGTCGTCAGAATTGAGGTTTGTCGAGTTCGTGGGGAAGTCTATGGCTGCCATGACTGCTTTGACCGTGGTCGCTGCCGCCACGACGGGTTCTGTAGCTGAAAAACAAACAGACGAACCAAACGGTAAACATTGACGAAAAGTAAAAATAATAAAAAGGGTAAAAAATGATTTAATAACTAAGACGAACGTTGAGTTGTGCTGCTACAGCAAAGAATTTTATTTTTACTTTTCGGCGGCCCCTGACACTAATGAGAGTGCAAACCAAACCAATTACTTTTTATAGACGTCTATGATGATTTGCATCAAAATAAAAATTTTAATACAAAATAATTTGCACTGCTGCGAGTAGTCGAAAATAGTGTTTGTGTAGTTTTCACTAAAATGAGAATCTATAAAATGCATTTGAATATTTGTTTTCGTCCGTATTATTCTCATCGAGACGTCAAAAGATAATAATATTTTTTTTGAATTTTATAACTACCCTCCGCCTTTTTGTTAGTCATTACTCATCATAAAGTTTGACGACGTAATCGATTGTTTTACGAAATAATCAATACAGTCTGTATCATATTATTATACCTGTACAACCGTTATATTTTATAAACCCACTTTCTGCAGGTCATGTGTAGTGCTTATAAAAACATTTTCTATTCGAGTTTATGGGACAGTTCTTGTATTTATGTATGATATTTTTTATTGGTTAACGGTAAGAATTCAATAGGATCTATCTCATTGAGACGACGTATCATGTCTACAGTATCCCAACCGTTTACGTTTTGTATTTATACAAAACACCATAAGATGTGTTAAAATGCCACAGAAATGTGCAGCTATAGTTTCAGTGGGTCGTTTATTTTAATTACGAATATTACATCAGTTACATTTGTGACTATCCATGCCTATTATACTATGTTGAGTATGACATTCAGTGTGTAACTACATAAGCAACTTTTTGAAGTTGTCAATAATTGTTTAACGAAACTATCCATGTGCAAAAACGTTTTAAGTATGTGGTTGTTGAATTGTTGGACTCGATTGGCACTTGGCTCATTGTTTTACATTTGTGCCTCTTAGAACTTTTCGTTGCGAAGTTTACAGCCAGTGTTACAATTTAACATTTACACACGACTTTAAAATAGCTAATCGACAACGTGGTTCTAACTTTTAAGTAATTAAATTTTTGGGATCTGGTTTTATACTTTTATGCTGCAAATGTTAATTTGTAATGTTAAATATGCGTATCTAATAACTACCCTAACCTACTCTTTATAAATCCGACAAAATATTTGTTGTCACATCAATGTTTTTTTTGTATTGAGTCCATTTCGTAAGTATTACTTACAACGCATGTAATGAATTTTACAGATTTTTTTAGTTTACAAGCTTCCAATTCATTCTCTATACCTATAAAATTGTTTAACCCTCTATATCTTCTATAATTTCTATCATAACTTCTACTTTTGAAGTTAAACCTCATTTTTTTTTTTTTTAAATCGTTATTGCTCAATTTATTTTCATTATTATACTTTCCTCTTTCTAATTCGAAGAAATATTTAACGATTGTATAGTATTTTAATTATATAGTACCAATTAGTATAAAAATATAAAGAATAATAATATGTTTCGGTTGATGATGATTGATGTTGTAGACAAATTTTTGGGCTTAAACGTTTTGTGAAAAGTTAGGTTAGGTTATTATTTCGACGGAAACCACGCATACATATTACATATGACTAAAATATAATACAATTCTTATGTTCAATTGATTAATAACTAACAATTTTACGCAATCGATTAAAATATAAACGAATATAACTTATCATAATACATCGTGTGAAATGTATTTATGATGATCTATGTTTATCATAGGCCACTCGAAACTGATGGTATATGATTAAACTTCACATTACGCATTGTGATAACCGATAAATATTACATAGCTAGAGTCCGGGCTTTATTATCCGGAACGTCGAGTACTGCAACTGAGATCGATAACCGTTAAATTCTAATCTGTACAAAAAATAATTCCTACGATTGTTATTTTTTTTTCGGCAATGTTATGCAGTATTTATGTTTAATCGATCGGATAACAGCTCGTCGAATTTCACTCTCAAATTTTTCAATTCTCTATTTATCTAGTGATGTTGTCTATATGCATCACTACAGTATTAAACGGAAATAAAACAAGATGTTTTTTCTTAAATAATCCATAAACTGGTATGCTCTTCAGTTGCATTGCTAATTCAATTCAATTCTCTACCAGATATCACTCGCACTTGATATCAAATCATTTTTAAATTACCTGTCATGTATACTCACACAAAAAGAAATCACATCATAGTAGTATCAAATACATTCATCGCTTCGTTTATAATCTAAAAACACAATTACACATTTTATGGATTGTTG